>NW_026999333.1:0-61553 GCF_037126465.1 Ornithodoros turicata | reverse complement strand
TAGTCCGCCCGTACAAAATTACAAGAATGACCTATAATTTAAAAACAATGCAATTATCGAATGCGTAAACGTGCAAAGTTGATCAGGCATCCACTCTTCTCCCAAATACCGTATAAATGCGTGTTTAGTCTGCACGCACAAAATTAAAAGAATGACCTTTAATTTGAAAACAGTGTAATTATCGAAAGCGTAAACATGCAAAGTTGATCAGGCATCCACTCTTCTCCCAAATACCGTATAAACCGAGTTTATTCCGCACGTACAAAAGAAATACCTCTAATTTGAATACAATGCAATTATCGAGAGCGTAAACATGCAAAGTTGATCAGGCATCCACTCTTTCCCCAAATACCGCATCAACGAGTGTTTAGTCTGCACGTACAAAATTAAAAGAATGACCTATAATTTGAAAACAATGCAATTATAGAAAGCGTAAACATGCAAAGTTGATCAGACATCCACTCTCCTCCCAAATACCGTATCAACCGAGTTTATTCCGCACGTACAGAAGAAATACCTCTAATTTGAATACAATGCAATTATCCAATGCGTGAACGTGCAAAGTTGATCAGGCATCCACTTGTCTCCCAAATACCGTATAAACGCGTGTTTAGTCCGCACGTACAAAATTCCAAGAATGACCTATAATTTGTAAACAATGCAATTATCGAATGCGTAAACGTGCAAAGTTGATCAGGCATCCACTCTTCTCCCAAATACCGTATAAACGCGTGTTTAGTCCGCACGTACAAAATTACAAGAATAACCTATAATTTGAAAACAATGCAATTATCGAATGCGTAAACATGCAAAGTTTGAGGCATCCACTCTTCTAATAAATACCGTGTACACGCGTGTTTAGTCCGCACGTACATACAAAATTAAAAGAATGACCTATAATTTGAAAACAATGCAATTATCGAATGCGTAAACGTGCAAAGTTGATTAGGCATCGACTCTTCTCCCAAATACCGTATAACCGCGTGTTCAGTCCGCACGTACAAAATTCAAAGAATGACCTATAATTTGAAAACAATGCAATTACCGAATGCGTCAACATGCAAAGTTTGAGGCATCCGCTCTTCTCATAAATACCGTGTACACGCGTGTTTAGTCCGCACGTACATACAAAATTAAAAGAATCTCCCAAATACCGTATAAACGCGTGTTCAGTCCGCAAGTACAAAATTCAAAGGATGACCTATAATTTGAAAACAGTGTAATTATCGAAAGCGTAAACATGCAAAGTTGATCAGGCATCCACTCTTCTCCCAAATACCGTATAAACCGAGTTTATTCCGCACGTACAAAAGAAATACCTCTAATTTGAATACAATGCAATTATCGAGAGCGTAAACATGCAAAGTTGATCAGGCATCCACTCTTCCCCCAAATACCGCATCAACGAGTGTCTAGTCTGCACGTACAAAATTAAAAGAATGACCTATAATTTGAAAACAATGCAATTATAGAAAGCGTAAACATGCAAAGTTGATCAGGCATCCACTCTTCTCCCAAATACCGTATCAACCGAGTTTATTCCGCACGTACAAAAGAAATACCTCTAATTTGAATACAATGCAATTATCCAATGCGTGAACGTGCAAAGTTGATCAGGCATCCACTCGTCTCCCAAATACCGTATAAACGCGTGTTTAGTCCGCACGTACAAAATTCCAAGAATGACCTATAATTTGTAAACAATGCAATTATCGAATGCGTAAACGTGCAAAGTTGATCAGGCATCCACTCTTCTCCCAAATACCGTATAAACGCGTGTTTAGTCCGCACGTACAAAATTACAAGAATGACCTATAATTTGAAAACAATGCAATTATCGAATGCGTACACGTGCAAAGTTGATCAGGCATTCACTCTTCTCCCAAATACTGTATAAACGCGTGTTTAGTCTGCATGTAACAAAATTAAAAGAATGACCTATAATTTGAAAACAATGCATTACCGAATGCGTCAACATGCAAAGTTTGAGGCATCCGCTCTTCTCATAAATACCGTGTACACGCGTGTTTAGTCCGCACGTACATACAAAATTAAAAGAATCTCCCAAATACCGTATAAACGCGTGTTCAGTCCGCAAGTACAAAATTCAAAGGATGACCTATAATTTGAAAACAATGCAATTAACGAATGCGTAAACGTGCAAAGTTTGAGGCATCCACTCTTCTCATAAATACCGTGTACACGCGTGTTTAGTCCGAACGTACATACAAAATTAAAAGAATGACCTATAATTTGAAAACAATGCAATTATCAAAAGCGTGAACATGTAAAGTTGATCAGGCACCCACTCTTCTCCCAAATACCGTACAAACGCGTGTTTAGTCCGCACGTACAAAATTACAAGAATAACCTATAATTTGAAAACAATGCAATTATCGAATGCGTAAACATGCAAAGTTTGAGGCATCCACTCTTCTAATAAATACCGTGTACACGCGTGTTTAGTCCGCACGTACACACAAAATTAAAAGAATGACCTATAATTTGAAAACAATGCAATTATCGAAAGCGTAAACATGTAAAGTTGATCAGGCATCCACTCTTCTCCCAAATACCGTACAAACGCGTGTTTAGTCCGCACGTACAAAATTCAAAGAATTACCTATAATTTGAAAACCATGCAATTACCGAATGCGTAAACGTGCAAAGTTTGAGGCATCCACTCTTCTCATAAATACCGTGTACACGCGTGTTTAGTCCGCACGTACACACAAAATTAAAAGAATGACCTATAATTTGAAAACAATGCAATTATCGAAAGCGTGAACATATAAAGTTGATCAGGCATCCACTCTTCTCCCCAATACCTTATAAACGCGTGCTTAGTCCGTACGTACATACAGAATTAAAAGAATGACCTATAATTTGAAAACAATGCAATTATCGAATGCGTAAACGTGTAAAGTTGATTAGGCATCGACTCTTCTCCCAAATACCGTATAACCGCGTGTTCAGTCCGCACGTACAAAATTCAAAGAATGACCTATAATTTGAAAACAATGCAATTACCGAATGCGTCAACATGCAAAGTTTGAGGCATCCGCTCTTCTCATAAATACCGTGTACACGCGTGTTTAGTCCGCACGTACATACAAAATTAAAAGAATCTCCCAAATACCGTATAAACGCGTGTTCAGTCCGCAAGTACAAAATTCAAAGGATGACCTATAATTTGAAAACAATGCAATTACCGAATGCGTAAACGTGCAAAGTTTGAGGCATCCACTCTTCTCATAAATACCGTGTACACGCGTGTTTACTCTGAACGTACATACAAAATTAAAAGTATGACCTATAATTTTGAAAACAATGCAATTATCGAAAGCGTAAACATGTAAAGTTGATCAGGCATCCACTGTTCTCCCAGATACCGTATAAACGCGTGTTTAGTCCGCCCGTACAAAATTACAAGAATGACCTATAATTTAAAAACAATGCAATTATCGAATGCGTAAACGTGCAAAGTTGATCAGGCATCCACTCTTCTCCCAAATACCGTATAAATGCGTGTTTAGTCTGCACGCACAAAATTAAAAGAATGACCTTTAATTTGAAAACAGTGTAATTATCGAAAGCGTAAACATGCAAAGTTGATCAGGCATCCACTCTTCTCCCAAATACCGTATAAACCGAGTTTATTCCGCACGTACAAAAGAAATACCTCTAATTTGAATACAATGCAATTATCGAGAGCGTAAACATGCAAAGTTGATCAGGCATCCACTCTTCCCCCAAATACCGCATCAACGAGTGTTTAGTTTGCACGTACAAAATTAAAAGAATGACCTATAATTTGAAAACAATGCAATTATAGAAAGCGTAAACATGCAAAGTTGATCAGGCATCCACTCTTCTCCCAAATACCGTATCAACCGAGTTTATTCCGCACGTACAAAAGAAATACCTCTAATTTGAATACAATGCAATTATCCAATGCGTGAACGTGCAAAGTTGATCAGGCATCCACTCGTCTCCCAAATACCGTATAAACGCGTGTTTAGTCCGCACGTACAAAATTCCAAGAATGACCTATAATTTGTAAACAATGCAATTATCGAATGCGTAAACGTGCAAAGTTGATCAGGCATCCACTCTTCTCCCAAATACCGTATAAACGCGTGTTTAGTCCGCACGTACAAAATTACAAGAATGACCTATAATTTGAAAACAATGCAATTATCGAATGCGTACACGTGCAAAGTTGATCAGGCATCCACTCTTCTCCCAAATACCGTATAAACCGAGTTTATTCCGCACGTACAAAAGAAATACCTCTAATTTGAATACAATGCAATTATCGAGAGCGTAAACATGCAAAGTTGATCAGGCATCCACTCTTCCCCCAAATACCGCATCAACGAGTGTTTAGTCTGCACGTACAAAATTAAAAGAATGACCTATAATTTGAAAACAATGCAATTATAGAAAGCGTAAACATGCAAAGTTGATTAGGCATCGACTCTTCTCCCAAATACCGTATAACCGCGTGTTCAGTCCGCACGTACAAAATTCAAAGAATGACCTATAATTTGAAAACAATGCAATTACCGAATGCGTCAACATGCAAAGTTTGAGGCATCCGCTCTTCTCATAAATACCGTGTACACGCGTGTTTAGTCCGCACGTACATACAAAATTAAAAGAATCTCGCAAATACCGTATAAACGCGTGTTCAGTCCGCAAGTACAAAATTCAAAGGATGACCTATAACTTGAAAACAATGCAATTACCGAATGCGTAAACGTGCAAAGTTTGAGGCATCCACTCTTCTCATAAATACCGTGTACACGCGTGTTTAGTCCGAACGTACATACAAAATTAAAAGAATGACCTATAATTTGAAAACAATGCAATTATCAAAAGCGTGAACATGTAAAGTTGATCAGGCACCCACTCTTCTCCCAAATACCGTACAAACGCGTGTTTAGTCCGCACGTACAAAATTACAAGAATAACCTATAATTTGAAAACAATGCAATTATCGAATGCGTAAACATGCAAAGTTTGAGGCATCCACTCTTCTAATAAATACCGTGTACACGCGTGTTTAGTCCGCACGTACACACAAAATTAAAAGAATGACCTATAATTTGAAAACAATGCAATTATCGAAAGCGTAAACATGTAAAGTTGGTCAGGCATCCACTCTTCTCCCAAATACCGTACAAACGCGTGTTTAGTCCGCACGTACAAAATTCAAAGAATTACCTATAATTTGAAAACCATGCAATTACCGAATGCGTAAACGTGCAAAGTTTGAGGCATCCACTCTTCTCATAAATACCGTGTACACGCGTGTTTAGTCCGCACGTACACACAAAATTAAAAGAATGACCTATAATTTGAAAACAATGCAATTATCGAAAGCGTGAACCTGTAAAGTTGATCAGGCATCCACTCTTCTCCCCAATACCTTATAAACGCGTGCTTAGTCCGCACGTACATACATAATTAAAAGAATGACCTATAATTTGAAAACAATGCAATTATCGAATGCGTAAACGTGCAAAGTTGATTAGGCATCGACTCTTCTCCCAAATACCGTATAACCGCGTGTTCAGTCCGCACGTACAAAATTCAAAGAATGACCTATAATTTGAAAACAATGCAATTACCGAATGCGTCAACATGCAAAGTTTGAGGCATCCGCTCTTCTCATAAATACCGTGTACACGCGTGTTTAGTCCGCACGTACATACAAAATTAAAAGAATCTCCCAAATACCGTATAAACGCGTGTTCAGTCCGCAAGTACAAAATTCAAAGGATGACCTATAATTTGAAAACAATGCAATTACCGAATGCGTAAACGTGCAAAGTTTGAGGCATCCACTCTTCTCATAAATACCGTGTACACGCGTGTTTAGTCTGAACGTACATACAAAATTAAAAGAATGACCTTTAATTTGAGAACAGTGTAATTATCGAAAGCGTGAACCTGTAAAGTTGATCAGGCATCCACTCTTCTCCCCAATACCTTATAAACGCGTGCTTAGTCCGCACGTACATACAGAATTAAAAGAATGACCTATAATTTGAAAACAATGCAATTATCGAATGCGTAAACGTGCAAAGTTGATTAGGCATCGACTCTTCTCCCAAATACCGTATAACCGCGTGTTCAGTCCGCACGTACAAAATTCAAAGAATGACCTATAATTTGAAAACAATGCAATTACCGAATGCGTCAACATGCAAAGTTTGAGGCATCCGCTCTTCTCATAAATACCGTGTACACGCGTGTTTAGTCCGCACGTACATACAAAATTAAAAGAATCTCCCAAATACCGTATAAACGCGTGTTCAGTCCGCAAGTACAAAATTCAAAGGATGACCTATAATTTGAAAACAATGCAATTACCGAATGCGTAAACGTGCAAAGTTTGAGGCATCCACTCTTCTCATAAATACCGTGTACACGCGTGTTTAGTCCGCACGTACACACAAAATTAAAAGAATGACCTATAATTTGAAAACAATGCAATTATCGAAAGCGTGAACCTGTAAAGTTGATCAGGCATCCACTCTTCTCCCCAATACCTTATAAACGCGTGCTTAGTCCGCACGTACATACAGAATTAAAAGAATGACCTATAATTTGAAAACAATGCAATTATCGAATGCGTAAACGTGCAAAGTTGATTAGGCATCGACTCTTTTCCCAAATACCGTGTACACGCGTGTTTAGTCCGCACGTACATACAAAATTAAAAGAATCTCCCAAATACCGTATAAACGCGTGTTCAGTCCGCAAGTACAAAATTCAAAGGATGACCTATAATTTGAAAACAATGCAATTACCGAATGCGTAAACGTGCAAAGTTTGAGGCATCCACTCTTCTCATAAATACCGCGTACACGCGTGTTTAGTCTGAACGTACATACAAAATTAAAAGAATGACCTTTAATTTGAAAACAGTGTAATTATCGAAAGCGTAAACATGCAAAGTTGATCAGGCATCCACTCTTCCCCCAAATACCGCATCAACGAGTGTTTAGTCTGCACGTACAAAATTAAAAGAATGACCTATAATTTGAAAACAATGCAATTATAGAAAGCGTAAACATGCAAAGTTGATCAGGCATCCACTCTTCCCCCAAATACCGCATCAACGAGTGTTTAGTCTGCACGTACAAAATTAAAAGAATGACCTATAATTTGAAAACAATGCAATTATAGAAAGCGTAAACATGCAAAGTTGATCAGGCATCCACTCTTCTCCCAAATACCGTATCAACCGAGTTTATTCCGCACGTACAAAAGAAATACCTCTAATTTGAATACAATGCAATTATCCAATGCGTGAACGTGCAAAGTTGATCAGGCATCCACTCGTCTCCCAAATACCGTATAAACGCGTGTTTAGTCCGCACGTACAAAATTCCAAGAATGACCTATAATTTGTAAACAATGCAATTATCGAATGCGTAAACGTGCAAAGTTGATCAGGCATCCACTCTTCTCCCAAATACCGTATAAACGCGTGTTTAGTCCGCACGTACAAAATTACAAGAATGACCTATAATTTGAAAACAATGCAATTATCGAATGCGTACACGTGCAAAGTTGATCAGGCATCCACTCTTCTCCCAAATACCGTATAAACCGAGTTTATTCCGCACGTACAAAAGAAATACCTCTAATTTGAATACAATGCAATTATCGAGAGCGTAAACATGCAAAGTTGATCAGGCATCCACTCTTCCCCCAAATACCGCATCAACGAGTGTTTAGTCTGCACGTACAAAATTAAAAGAATGACCTATAATTTGAAAACAATGCAATTATAGAAAGCGTAAACATGCAAAGTTGATCAGGCATCCACTCTTCTCCCAAATACCGTATCAACCGAGTTTATTCCGCACGTACAAAAGAAATACCTCTAATTTGAATACAATGCAATTATCCAATGCGTGAACGTGCAAAGTTGATCAGGCATCCACTCGTCTCCCAAATACCGTATAAACGCGTGCTTAGTCCGCACGTACAAAATTCCAAGAATGACCTATAATTTGAAAACAATGCAATTAACGAATGCGTAAACGTGCAAAGTTTGAGGCACCCACTCTTCTCATAAATACCGTGTACACGCGTGTTTAGTCCGAACGTACATACAAAATTAAAAGAATGACCTATAATTTGAAAACAATGCAATTATCAAAAGCGTGAACATGTAAAGTTGATCAGGCACCCACTCTTCTCCCAAATACCGTACAAACGCGTGTTTAGTCCGCACGTACAAAATTACAAGAATAACCTATAATTTGAAAACAATGCAATTATCGAATGCGTAAACATGCAAAGTTTGAGGCATCCACTCTTCTAATAAATACCGTGTACACGCGTATTTAGTCCGCACGTACATACAAAATTAAAAGAATGACCTATAATTTGAAAACAATGCAATTATCGAATGCGTAAACGTGCAAAGTTGATTAGGCATCCACTCTTCTCCCAAATACCGTATAAACGCGTGTTCAGTCCGCACGTACAAAATTCAAAGAATGACCTATAATTTGAAAACAATGCAATTACCGAATGCGTAAACGTGCAAAGTTTGAGGCATCCACTCTTCTCATAAATACCGTGTATACGCGTGTTTAGTCCGCACGTACATACAGAATTAAAAGAATGACCTATAATTTGAAAACAATGCAATTATCGAAAGCGTGGACATGTAAAGTTGATCAGGCACCCACCCTTCTCCCAAATACCGTACAAACGCGTGTTTAGTCCGCACGTACAACATTACAAGAATAACCTATAATTTGAAAACAATGCAATTACCGAATGCGTAAACGTGCAAAGTTTGAGGCATCCACTCTTCTCATAAATACCGTGTACACGCGTGTTTACTCCGCACGTACATACAAAATTGAAAGAATGACCAATAATTTGAAAACAATGCAATTATCGAAAGCGTAAACATGCAAAGTTGATCAGGCATCCACTCTTCTCCCAAATACCGTATAAACGCGTGTTTAGTCCGCACGTACAAACTAAAATAATGGCCTATAATTAGAAAGCAATCCAATTATCGAGAGCGTAAACATGCAAAGTTGATCAGGGATCCTCTCTTCTCCCAAATACCGTATAAACGCGTGTTTAGTCCGCACGTACATACAAAATTAAAAGAATGACCTATAATTTGAAAACAATGCAATTATCGAAAGCGTAAACATGTAAAGTTGATCAGGCATCCACTCTTCTCCCAAATACCGTACAAACGCGTGTTTAGTCCGCACGTACAAAATTCAAAGAATTACCTATAATTTGAAAACCATGCAATTACCGAATGCGTAAACGTGCAAAGTTTGAGGCATCCACTCTTCTCATAAATACCGTGTACACGCGTGTTTAGTCCGCACGTACACACAAAATTAAAAGAATGACCTATAATTTGAAAACAATGCAATTATCGAAAGCGTAAACATGTAAAGTTGATCAGGCATCCACTCTTCTCCCAAATACCTTATAAACGCGTGCTTAGTCCGCACCCACAAGATTACAAGAATGACCAAAAATTTGAAAACAATGCAATTATCGAATGCGTAAACGTGCAAAGTTGATTAGGCATCGACTCTTCTCCCAAATACCGTATAACCGCGTGTTCAGTCCGCACGTACAAAATTCAAAGAATGACCTATAATTTGAAAACAATGCAATTACCGAATGCGTCAACATGCAAAGTTTGAGGCATCCGCTCTTCTCATAAATACCGTGTACACGCGTGTTTAGTCCGCACATACATACGAAATTAAAAGAATCTCCCAAATACCGTATAAACGCGTGTTCAGTCCGCAAGTACAAAATTCAAAGGATGACCTATAATTTGAAAACAATGCAATTACCGAATGCGTAAACGTGCAAAGTTTGAGGCATCCACTCTTCTCATAAATACCGTGTACACGCGTGTTTAGTCTGAACGTACATACAAAATTAAAAGTATGACCTATAATTTTGAAAACAATGCAATTATCGAAAGCGTAAACATGTAAAGTTGATCAGGCATCCACTGTTCTCCCAGATACCGTATAAACGCGTGTTTAGTCCGCCCGTACAAAATTACAAGAATGACCTATAATTTGAAAACAATGCAATTATCGAATGCGTAAACGTGCAAAGTTGATCAGGCATCCACTCTTCTCCCAAATACCGTATAAATGCGTGTTTAGTCTGCACGTACAAAATAAAAGAATGACCTATAATTTGAAAACAATGTAATCATCGAAAGCGTAAACATGCAAAGTTGATCAGGCATCCACTCTTCTCCCAAATACCGTATAAACGCGTGTTTAGTCCGCACGTACAAAATTAAAAGAATGACCTATAATTAGAAAGCAATGCAATCATGGAAAGCGTAAACATGCAAAGTTGATCAGGCATCCACTCTTCTCCCAAATACCGTATAAACGCGTGCTTAGTCCGCACGTACAAAATTAAAAGGATGACCTATAATTAGAAAGCAATGCAATTATCGAAAGCGTAAACATGCAAAGTTGATCAGGCATCCACTCTTCTCCCAAGTACCCTATAAACGCGTGTTTAGTCCGCACGTACAAAATTAAAGGAATGACCTATAATTTGAAAACAATGCAATTATCGAAAGCATAAACATCCAAAGTTGATCGGGCATCCACTCTTCTCCCAAATACTGCATCAACGAGTGTTTAGTCTGCACGTACAAAATTAAAAGAATGACCTATAATTTGAAAATAATGCAATTATAGAAAGCGTAAACTTGCAAAGTTGATCAGGCATCCACTCTTCTCCCAAAATCCGTATAAACGCGTGTTCAGTTCGCACGTACAAAATTAAAGGAATGACCTATAATTTGAAAACAATGCAATTATCGAAAGCATAAACATCCAAAGTTGATCGGGCATCCACTCTTCTCCCAAATACTGCATCAACGAGTGTTTAGTCTGCACGTACAAAATTAAAAGAATGACCTATAATTTGAAAATAATGCAATTATAGAAAGCGTAAACTTGCAAAGTTGATCAGGCATCCACTCTTCTCCCAAATACCGTATAAACCGAGTTTATTCCGCACGTACAGAATTAAAGGAAATACCTCTAATTTTAATACAATGCAATTATCGAATGCGTGAACGTGCAAAGTTGATCAGGCATCCACTCTTCTCCCAGATACCGTATAAACGCGTGTTTAGTCCGCCCGTACAAAATTACAAGAATGACCCATAATTTGAAAACAATGCAATTATCGAATGCGTAAACGTGCAAAGTTGATCAGGCATCCACTCTTCTCCCAAATACCGTATAAACGCGTGTTTAGTCCGCACGTACAAAATTACAAGAATGACCTATAATTTGAAAACAATGCAATTATCGAATGCGTACACGTGCAAAGTTGATCAGGCATTCACTCTTCTCCCAAATACTGTATAAACGCGTGTTTAGTCTGCATGTAACAAAATTAAAAGAATGACCTATAATTTGAAAACAATGCAATTACCGAATGCGTCAACATGCAAAGTTTGAGGCATCCGCTCTTCTCATCAATACCGTGTACACGCGTGTTTAGTCCGCACGTACATACAAAATTAAAAGAATCTCCCAAATACCGTATAAACGCGTGTTCAGTCCGCAAGTACAAAATTCAAAGGATGACCTATAATTTGAAAACAATGCAATTAACGAATGCGTAAACGTGCAAAGTTTGAGGCATCCACTCTTCTAATAAATACCGTGTACACGCGTGTTTAGTCCGCACGTACATACAAAATTAAAAGAATGACCTATAATTTGAAAACAATGCAATTATCGAATGCGTAAACGTTCAAAGTTGATTAGGCATCCACTCTTCTCCCAAATACCGTATAAACGCGTGTTCAGTCCGCTCGTACAAAATTCAAAGAATGACCTATAATTTGAAAACAATGCAACTACCGAATGCGTAAACGTGCAAAGTTTGAGGCATCCACTCTTCTCATAAATACCGTGTACACGCGTGTTTAGTCCGCACGTACATACAGAGTTAAAAGAATGACCTATAATTTGAAAACAATGCAATTATCGAAAGCGTGGACATGTAAAGTTGATCAGGCACCCACTCTTCTCCCAAATACCGTACAAACGCGTGTTTAGTCCGCACGTACAACATTACAAGAATAACCTATAATTTGAAAACAATGCAATTATCGAATGCGTAAACATGCAAAGTTTGAGGCATTCACTCTTCTCATAAATACCGTGTACACGCGTGTTTACTCCGCACGTACATACAAAATTGAAAGAATGACCAATAATTTGAAAACAATGCAATTATCGAAAGCGTAAACATGCAAAGTTGATCAGGCATCCACTCTTCTCCCAAATACCGTATAAACGCGTGTTTAGTCCGCACGTAAAAACTAAAATAATGGCCTATAATTAGAAAGCAATCCAATTATCGAGAGCGTAAACATGCAAAGTTGATCAGGGATCCACTCTTCTCCGAAATACCGTATAAACGCGTGTTTAGTCCGCACGTACATACAAAATTAAAAGAATGACCTATAATTTGAAAACAATGCAATTATCGAAAGCGTAAACATGTAAAGTTGATCAGGCATCCACTCTTCTCCCAAATACCGTACAAACGCGTGTTTAGTCCGCACGTACAAAATTCAAAGAATTACCTATAATTTGAAAACCATGCAATTACCGAATGCGTAAACGTGCAAAGTTTGAGGCATCCACTCTTCTCATAAATACCGTGTACACGCGTGTTTAGTCCGCACGTACACACAAAATTAAAAGAATGACCTATAATTTGAAAACAATGCAATTATCGAAAGCGTAAACATGTAAAGTTGATCAGGCATCCACTCTTCTCCCAAATACCTTATAAACGCGTGCTTAGTCCGCACCCACAAGATTACAAGAATGACCAAAAATTTGAAAACAATGCAATTATCGAATGCGTAAACGTGCAAAGTTGATTAGGTATCGACTCTTCTCCCAAATACCGTATAACCGCGTGTTCAGTCCGCACGTACAAAATTCAAAGAATGACCTATAATTTGAAAACAATGCAATTACCGAATGCGTAAACGTGCAAAGTTTGAGGCATCCACTCTTCTCATAAATACCGTGTACACGCGTGTATAGTCTGAACGTACATACAAAATTAAAAGTATGACCTATAATTTTGAAAACAATGCAATTATCGAAAGCGTAAAGATGTAAAGTTGATCAGGCATCCACTGTTCTCCCAGATACCGTATAAACGCGTGTTTAGTCCGCCCGTACAAAATTACAAGAATGACCTATAATTTGAAAACAGTGTAATTATCGAAAGCGTAAAGATGTAAAGTTGATCAGGCATCCACTCTTCTCGCAAATACCGTATAAACGCGTGTTTAGTCCGCACGCACAGAATTCAAAGAATGACCCATAATTTCAAAACAATGCAATTATCGAAAGCGTAAACATGCAAATCAAGCATCCACTCTTCTCCCAATAGCCGTATAAACGCGTGTTCAGTTCGCACGTACAAAATTAAAGGAATGACCTATAATTTGAAAACAATGTAATCATCGAAAGCGTAAACATGCAAAGTTGATCAGGCATCCACTATTCTCCCAAACACCGTATAAACGCGTGTTTAGTCCGCACGTACAAAATTAAAAGAATGACCTGAAATTAGAAAGCAATGCAATTATCGAAAGCGTAAACATGCAAAGGTGATCCAGCATCCACTCCTCCCCCAAATACCGTGTAAACGCGTGTTTAGTTCGCACATACAAAAGAAATACCTCTAATTTGAATACAATGCAATTATCGAGAGCGTAAACATGCAAAGTTGATCAGGCATCCATTCTTCTCCCAAATACCGTATAAACACGTGTTTAGTCTGCACGTACAAAATTAAAAGAATGACCTATAATTTGAAAACAATGTAATCATCGAAAGCGTAAACATGCAAAGTTGATCAGGCACCCACCCTTCTCTCAAATACCGTACAAACGCGTGTTTAGTCCGCACGTACAACATTACAAGAATAACCTATAATTTGAAAACAATGCAATTATCGAATGCGTAAACATGCAAAGTTTGAGGCATTCTCTCTTCTCATAAATACCGTGTACACGCGTGTTTACTCCGCACGTACATACAAAATTGAAAGAATGACCAATAATTTGAAAACAATGCAATTATCGAAAGCGTAAACATGCAAAGTTGATCAGGCATCCACTCTTCTCCCAAATACCGTATAAACGCGTGTTTAGTCCGCACGTACAAACTAAAATAATGGCCTATAATTAGAAAGCAATCCAATTATCGAGAGCGTAAACATGCAAAGTTGATCAGGGATCCACTCTTCTCCCAAATACCGTATAAACGCGTGTTTAGTCCGCACGTACATACAAAATTAAAAGAATGACCTATAATTTGAAAACAATGCAATTATCGAAAGCGTAAACATGTAAAGTTGATCAGGCATCCACTCTTCTCCCAAATACCGTACAAACGCGTGTTTAGTCCGCACGTACAAAATTCAAAGAATTACCTATAATTTGAAAACCATGCAATTACCGAATGCGTAAACGTGCAAAGTTTGAGGCATCCACTCTTCTCATAAATACCGTGTACACGCGTGTTTAGTCCGCACGTACACACAAAATTAAAAGAATGACCTATAATTTGAAAACAATGCAATTATCGAAAGCGTAAACATGTAAAGTTGATCAGGCATCCACTCTTCTCCCAAATACCTTATAAACGCGTGCTTAGTCCGCACCCACAAGATTACAAGAATGACCAAAAATTTGAAAACAATGCAATTATCGAATGCGTAAACGTGCAAAGTTGATTAGGCATCGACTCTTCTCCCAAATACCGTATAACCGCGTGTTCAGTCCGCACGTACAAAATTCAAAGAATGACCTATAATTTGAAAACAATGCAATTACCGAATGCGTCAACATGCAAAGTTTGAGGCATCCGCTCTTCTCATAAATACCGTGTACACGCGTGTTTAGTCCGCACATACATACGAAATTAAAAGAATCTCCCAAATACCGTATAAACGCGTGTTCAGTCCGCAAGTACAAAATTCAAAGGATGACCTATAATTTGAAAACAATGCAATTACCGAATGCGTAAACGTGCAAAGTTTGAGGCATCCACTCTTCTCATAAATACCGTGTACACGCGTGTTTAGTCTGAACGTACATACAAAATTAAAAGTATGACCTATAATTTTGAAAACAATGCAATTATCGAAAGCGTAAACATGTAAAGTTGATCAGGCATCCACTGTTCTCCCAGATACCGTATAAACGCGTGTTTAGTCCGCCCGTACAAAATTACAAGAATGACCTATAATTTGAAAACAATGCAAATATCGAATGCGTAAACGTGCAAAGTTGATCAGGCATCCACTCTTCTCCCAAATACCGTATAAATGCGTGTTTAGTCTGCACGTACAAAATTAAAAGAATGACCTATAATTTGAAAACAATGTAATCATCGAAAGCGTAAACATGCAAAGTTGATCAGGCATCCACTCTTCTCCCAAATACCGTATAAACGCGTGTTTAGTCCGCACGTACAAAATTAAAAGAATGATCTATAATTAGAAAGCAATGCAATCATGGAAAGCGTAAACATGCAAAGTTGATCAGGCATCCACTCTTCTCCCAAATACCGTATAAACGCGTGCTTAGTCCGCACGTACAAAATTAAAAGGATGACCTATAATTAGAAAGCAATGCAATTATCGAAAGCGTAAACATGCAAAGTTGATCAGGCATCCACTCTTCTCCCAAGTACCCTATAAACGCGTGTTTAGTCCGCACGTACAGAATTCAAAGAATGACCCATAATTTGAAAACAATGCAATTATCGAAAGCGTAAACATGCAAATCAGGCATCCACTCTTCTCCCAAAAGCCGCATAAACGCGTGTTCAGTTCGCACGTACAAAATTAAAGGAATGACCTATAATTTGAAAACAATGCAATTATCGAAAGCATAAACATCCAAAGTTGATCGGGCATCCACTCTTCTCCCAAATACTGCATCAACGAGTGTTTAGTCTGCACGTACAAAATTAAAAGAATGACCTATAATTTGAAAATAATGCAATTATAGAAAGCGTAAACTTGCAAAGTTGATCAGGCATCCACTCTTCTCCCAGATACCGTATAAACGCGTGTTTAGTCCGCCCGTACAAAATTACAAGAATGACCCATAATTTGAAAACAATGCAATTATCGAATGCGTAAACGTGCAAAGTTGATCAGGCATGCACTCTTCTCCCAAATACCGTATAAACGCGTGTTTAGTCCGCACGTACAAAATTACAAGAATGACCTATAATTTGAAAACAATGCAATTATCGAATGCGTACACGTGCAAAGTTGATCAGGCATTCACTCTTCTCCCAAATACTGTATAAACGCGTGTTTAGTCTGCATGTAACAAAATTAAAAGAATGACCTATAATTTGAAAACAATGCAATTACCGAATGCGTCAACATGCAAAGTTTGAGGCATCCGCTCTTCTCATCAATACCGTGTACACGCGTGTTTAGTCCGCACGTACATACAAAATTAAAAGAATCTCCCAAATACCGTATAAACGCGTGTTCAGTCCGCAAGTACAAAATTCAAAGGATGACCTATAATTTGAAAACAATGCAATTAACGAATGCGTAAACGTGCAAAGTTTGAGGCATCCACTCTTCTAATAAATACCGTGTACACGCGTGTTTAGTCCGCACGTACATACAAAATTAAAAGAATGACCTATAATTTGAAAACAATGCAATTATCGAATGCGTAAACGTGCAAAGTTGATCAGGCATCCACTCTTCTCCCAAATACCGTATAAACGCGTGTACAGTCCGCACGTACAAAATTAAAAGAATGACCAATAATTTAAAAACAATGCAATTACCGAATGCGTAAACGTGCAAAGTTTGAGGCATCCACTCGTCTCATAAATACCGTGTACACGCGTGTTTAGTCCGCACGTACATACAAAATTAAAAGATTGACCTATAATTTGAAAACAATGCAATTATCGAAAGCGTAAACATGTAAAGTTGATCAGGCATCCACTCTTCTCCCAAATACCGTACAAACGCGTGTTTAGACCGCACGTACAAAATTAAAAGAATTACCTATAATTTGAAAACAATGCAATTATCGAATGCGTAAACATGCAAAGTTGATCAGGCATCCACTCTTCTCCCAAACGCCGTATAAACGCGTGTTCAGTCCGCACGTACAAAATTCAAAGAATGACCTATAATTCGAAAACAATGCAATTACAGAATGCGTAAACGTGTAAACTTTGAGGCATCCACTCTTCTCATAAATACCGTGTACACGCGTGTTTACTCCGCACGTACGTACAAAATTGAAAGAATGACCTATAATTTGAAAACAATGCAATTATCGAAAGTATAAACATGCAAAGTTGATCAGGCATCCACTCTTCTCCTAAATACCGTATAAACGCGTGCTTAGTCTGCACGCACAAAATTAAAAGAATGACCTATAATTTGAAAACAATGTAATTATCGAAAGCGTAAACCTGCAAAGTTGATCAGGGATCCACTCTTCTCCCAAATACCGTATAAACGCGTGTTTAGTCCGCACGTACATAAAAAATTAAAAGAATGACCTATAATGTGAAAACAATGCAATTATCGAAAGCGTAAACATGTAAAGTTGATCAGGCATCCACTCTTCTCCCAAATACCGTAGAAACGCGTGTTTAGTCCGCACGTACAAAATTACAAGAATGACCTATAATTTAAAAACAATGCAATTACCGAATGCGTAAACGTGCAAAGTTTGAGGCATCCACTCTTCTCATAAATACCGTGTACACGCGTGTTTAGTCCGCACGTACATACAATATTAAAAGAATCTCCCAAGTACCGTATAAACGCGTGTTCAGTCCGCACGTACAAAATTCAAAGAATGACCTATAATTTAAAAACAATGCAATTACCGAATGCGTAAACGTGCAAAGTTTGAGGCATCCACTCGTCTCATAAATACCGTGTACACGCGTGTTTAGTCCGCACGTACATACAAAATTAAAAGAATGACCTATAATTTGAAAACAATGCAATTATCGAATGCGTAAACATGCAAAGTTGATCAGGCATCCACTGTTCTCCAAAATACCGTATAAACGCGTGTTAAGTCCGCACGTACAAAATTCAAAGAATGACCTATAATTTGAAAACAATGCAATTACAGAATGCGTAAACGTGCAACGTTTGAGGCATCCACTCTTCTCGCAAATATCGGATAAACGCGTGTTTAGTCCACGCGTACAAAATTACAAGAATGACCTATAGTTTGAAAACAATGCAAATATCGAATGCATAAACGTGCAAAGTTGATGAGGAATCTACTCTTCTCATAAATACCGTTGTAGCAGCCGCCTATCAGCATCGCCCATCGCCCATCGACAACGAGCGCAATAAATGGGACGCGAGCTCACGGGGCCGCTTCTGCGTGCCTGTGCGCTTTCGCATTCCTTCTGGCAACGACAGTCAGTCTAGTTGTCCTTGCTTGTCTCCCGAGGTACACGCCACAACTGGTGACCCGACAATGAACGTTTCTCCAGACGCTCCTTTGGAGCCGCCTCCTTCTGCACCGCCTGCTTCGACAGGGGCCACAGTAGGCGCCGTTGGCACAGAAGTCCACCTGCCGCCGTTCTGGACGAAAAACCCGCGTGCATGGTTCTCGCAGATCGAAGCTCGCTTCGCCCTTCGCCGAATCACATCACCCCTTACGATGTATCTGAACGTCGTTTCGGCCTTACCTCCCGACGTTGCTGACCAGGTAGACGACCTTCTGGCCTCCCCACCTGCCGAAAATCCGTACCAACAGCTCAAGGAAGCGATTCTTTCGTGTGCTGAGTGCACAGAGCAGTCACGGATCCGTCAGCTCCTCTCTGGCGAGGAACTGGGCGATCGCAAGCCATCGCAGCTTCTCCATCGTATGCAACAACTGCTCGGAGGCGCCACGGACGATCAGCACCCCATATTACGTGAGCTATTCCTCCAGAGGCTTCCGCAGCAAGTACGAATGGTCTTGGCCGGCTCCGAAGATCTCTCCCTCAAGGCCTTCGCCCAACTCGCGGATAGGATCATTGAGTACTCTTCGCCTTCCATCGCCGCTGTTTCCCACCGCACCCCGCACGCCCCTCCTTCCACTGACAGCTCTACCCGCGCCCTTCAGGAGCAGATTGCGCGGTTGTCTGAAGCTGTGGAAAGTCTCCGCTCTGATCTCACTCACCGCCCTCGGACTTTACGTTCACCGTCCCGCGGCCGCCGCCGTTCTCCTTCCGCCCAGTCTGATGCACAGAGCCAGCCCAACGGCCTCTGCTGGTATCACAGGAAATACGGCGACAAGGCACTGAAGTGCACACGACCTTGTTCCTGGACGGGAAACGCGGAGGCCGGTCGATAGAGGCGGCCTTCGACCACGGCCCCCCAGGAAGCCGCCTGTTCTACGTCATTGACCGACTCGCAGGCCACCGTTTTTTGGTAGACACCGGCGCTGAGGTGAGCATCGTGCCCCCCACGCGGGCTGATCGCGCCCGCGGGCCCTCCTCCTCGACTCTTCAGGCCGTCAACACGTCGCCAATCGCAACCTTTGGCCTGCGATCCCTCACCGTGTGCGCTTTCGCATTCCTTCTGGCAACGACAGTCAGTCTAGTTGTCCTTGCTTGTCTCCCGAGGTACACGCCACACCGTGTATACACGTGTTTACTCCGCACGTACATACAAAATTGAAAGAATGACCTATAATTTGAAAAACAATGCAATTATCGAATGCGTAAACGTGCAAAGTTGATTAGGCATAGACTCTTCTCCCAAATACCGTATAAACGCGTGTTCAGCCCGCACGTACAAAATTCAAAGAATGACCTATAATTTGAAAAAAAATGCAATTATCGAATGCATAAACGTGCAAAGTTGATGAGGCATCCACTCTTCTCATAAATACCGTGTACACGCGTGTTTACTCCGCACGTACATACAAAATTGAAAGAATGACCTATAATTTGAAAACAATGCAATTATCGAATGCGTAAACATGCAAAGTTGATCAGGCATCCACTCTTCTCCCAAATACCGTATAAACGCGTGTTGAGTCTGCACGCACAAAATTCAAAGAATGACCTATAATTTGAAAACAATGTAATTATCGAAAGCGTAAACATGCAAAGTTGATCAGGTATCCACTCTTCTCCCAAATACCGTAAAAACGCGTGTTTAGTCCGCACGTACAAAATTTAAAGAAATATCTCAAATTTGAATACAATGCAATTATCGAGAGCGTAAACATGCAAAGTTGATCAGGCATCCACTCTTCTCCCAAATACCATATAAACGCGTCTTTAGTTCGCACGTACAAAATTACAAGAATGACCTATAATTTGAAAACAATGCAATTGTCGAATGCGTAAACGTGCAAAGTTGATCAGGCATCCACTCTTCTCCCAAATACCGTATAAACGCGTGTTCAGTCCGCACGTACAAAATTCAAAGAATGACCTATAATTCGAAAACAATGCAATTACAGAATGTGTAAACGTGTAAACTTTAAGGCATCCACTCTTCTCATAAATACCGTGAACACGCGTGTTTACTCCGCACGTACGTACAAAATTGAAAGAATGACCTATAATTTGAAAACAATGCAATTATCAAAAGCGTAAAGATGTAAAGTTGATCAGGCATCCACTCTTCTCGCAAATACCGTATAAACGCGTGTTTAGTCAAGACGTACAAAATTACAAGAATGACCTATAATTGGAAAACAATGCAATTATCGAATGCATAAACGTGCAAAGTTGATGAGGCATCCACTCTTCTCATAAATACCGTGAACACGCGTGTTTACTCCGCACGTAGATACAAAATTGAAAGAATGACCTATAATTTGAAAACAATGTAATTATCGAAAGCGTAAACATGCAAAGTTGATCAGGGATCCACTCTTCTCCCAAATAACATATAAACGCGTGTTTAGTCCGCACATACATACAAAATTAAAAGAATGACCTATAATTTGAAAACAATGCAATTATCGAAAGCGTAAACACGTAAAGTTGATCAGGGATCCACTCTTCTCCCAAATACCGTAGAAACGCGTGTTTAGTCCGCACGTACAAAATTAAAAGAATGACCAATAATTTAAAAACAATGCAATTACCGAATGCGTAAACGTGCAAAGTTTGAGGCATCCACTCTTCTCATAAATACTGTGTACACGCGTGTTTAGTCCGCACGTACATACAATATTAAAAGAATCTCCCAAATACCGTATAAACGCGTCTTCAGTCCGCACGTACAAAATTCAAAGAATGACCTATAATTTGAAAAAAAATGCAATTATCGAATGCATAAACGTGCAAAGTTGATGAGGCATCCACTCTTCTCATAAATACCGTGTACACGCGTGTTTACTCCGCACGTACATACAAAATTGAAAGAATGACCTATAATTTGAAAACAATGCAATTATCGAATGCGTAAACGTGCAAAGTTGATCAGGCATCCACTTTTCTCCCAAATACCGTATAAACGCGTGTTCAGTCCGCACGTACAAAATTCAAAGAATGACCTATAATTCGAAAACAATGCACTTACAGAATGTGTAAACGTGTAAACTTTAAGGCATCCACTCTTCTCATAAATACCGTGTACACGCGTGTTTACTCCGCACGTACGTACAAAATTGAAAGAATGACCTATAATTTGAAAACAATGCAATTATCGAAAGCGTAAAGATGTAAAGTTGATCAGGCATCCACTCTTCACGCAAATACCGTATAAACGCGTGTTTAGTCCAGACGTACAAAATTACAAGAATGACCTATAATTGGAAAACAATGCAATTATCGAATGCATAAACGTGCAAAGTTGATGAGGCATCCACTCTTCTCATAAATACCGTGAACACGCGTTTACTCCGCACGTAGATACAAAATTGAAAGAATGACCTATAATTTGAAAACAATGCAATTATCGAATGCGTAAACATGCAAAGTTGATCAGGCATCCACTCTTCTCCCAAATACCGTATAAACGCGTGTTTAGTCTGCACGCACAAAATTAAAAGAATGACCTATAATTTGAAAACAATGTAATTATCGAAAGCGTAAACATGCAAAGTTGATCAGGGATCCACTCTTCTCCCAAATAACATATAAACGCGTGTTTAGTCCGCACATACATACAAAATTAAAAGAATGACCTATAATTTGAAAACAATGCAATTATCGAAAGCGTAAACATGTAAAGTTGATCAGGCATCCACTCTTCTCCCAAATACCGTAGAAACGCGTGTTTAGTCCGCACGTACAAAATTAAAAGAATGACCAATAATTTAAAAACAATGCAATTACCGAATGCGTAAACGTGCAAAGTTTGAGGCATCCACTCTTCTCATAAATACTGTGTACACGCGTGTTTAGTCCGCACGTACATACAATATTAAAAGAATCTCCCAAATACCGTATAAACGCGTGTTCAGTCCGCACGTACAAAATTCAAAGAATGACCTATAATTTGAAAAAAAATGCAATTATCGAATGCATAAACGTGCAAAGTTGATGAGGCATCCACTCTTCTCATAAATACCATGTACACGCGTGTTTACTCCGCACGTACATACAAAATTGAAAGAATTACCTATAATTTGAAAACAATGCAATTATCGAATGCGTAAACATGCAAAGTTGATCAGGCATCCACTCTTCTCCCAAATACCGTATAAACGCGTGTTGAGTCTGCACGCACAAAATTCAAAGAATGACCTATAATTTGAAAACAATGCAATTACCGAATGCGTAAACGTGCAAAGTTCGAGGCATCCACTCTTCTCATAAATACCGTGTACACGCGTGTTTAGTCCGCACGTAGATACAAAATTAAAAAAATGACCTATAATTTGAAAACAATGTAATTATCGAAAGCGTAAAGATGTAAAGTTGATCAGGCATCCACTCTTCTCGCAAATACCGTATAAACGCGTGTTTAGACCGCACGTACAAAATTTAAAGAAATATCTCAAATTTGAATACAATGCAGTTATCGAGAGCGTAAACATGCAAAGTTGATCAGGCATCCACTCTTCTCCCAAACACCATATAAACGCGTGTTTAGTCCGCACGTACAAAATTACAAGAATGACCTATAATTTGAAAACAATGCAATTATCGAATGCGTAAACGTGCAAAGTTGATCATGCATCCACTCTTCTCCCAAATACCGTATAAACGCGTGTTCAGTCCGCACGTACAAAATTCAAAGAATGACCTATAATTTGAAAACAATGCAATTACCGAATGCGTAAACGTGCAAAGTTTGAGGCATCCACTCTTCTCATAAATACCGTGTACACGCGTGTTTAGTCCGCACGTACATACAAAATTAAAACAATGACCTATAATTTGAAAACAATGCAATTATCGAAAGCGTAAAGATGTAAAGTTGATCAGGCATCCACTCTTCTCGCAAATACCGTATAAACGCGTGTTCAGTCCGCACGTACAAACTTCAAAGAATGACCTATAATTTGAAAACAATGCAATTACCGAATGCGTAAACGTGCAACGTTTGAGGCATCCACTCGTCTCATAAATACCGTGTACACGCGTGTTTAGTCCGCACGTACATACAAAATTAAAAGAATGACCTATAATTTGAAAACAATGCAATTATCGAATGCGTAAACATGCAAAGTTGATCAGGCATCCACTCTTCTCACAAATACCGTATAAACGCGTGTTAAGTCCGCACGTACAAAATTCAAAGAATGACCTATAATTTGAAAACAATGCAATTACAGAATGCGTAAACGTGCAAAGTTTGAGGTATCCACTCTTCTCATAAATACCGTGTACACGCGTGTTTAGTCCGCACGTACATACAAAATTAAAAGAATGACCTATAATTTGAAAAAAATGCAATTATCGAATGCATAAACGTGCAAAGTTGATGAGGCATCCACTCTTCTCATAAATACCGTGTACACGCGTGTTTACTCCGCAAGTACATACAAAATTGAAAGAATGACCTATAATTTGAAAACAATGCAATTATCGAATGCATAAACATGCAAAGTTGATCAGGCATCCACTCTTCTCCCAAATACCGTATAAACGCGTGTTGAGTCTGCACGCAAAAAATTCAAAGAATGACCTATAATTTGAAAACAATGTAATTATCGAAAGCGTAAACATGCAAAGTTGATCAGGTATCCACTCTTCTCACAAATACCGTATAAACGCGTGTTTAGACCGCACGTACAAAATTTAAAGAAATATCTCAAATTTGAATACAATGCAATTATCGAGAGCGTAAACATGCAAAGATGATCAGGCATCCACTCTTCTCCCAAATACCATATAAACGCGTGTTTAGTCCGCACGTACAAAATTACAAGAATGACCTATAATTTGAAAACAATGCAATTATCGAAAGCGTAAAGATGTAAAGTTGATCAGGCATCCACTCTTCTCGCTAATACCGTATAAACGCGTGTTTAGTCCACACGTACAAAATTACAAGAATGATCTATAATTTGAAAACAATGCAATTATCGAATGCATCAACGTGCAAAGTTGATGAGGAATCTACTCTTCTCATAAATACCGTGTATACGCGTGTTTACTCCGCACGTACATACAAAATTGAAAGAATGACCTATAATTTGAAAAACAATGCAATTATCGAATGTGTAAACGTGCAAAGTTGATTAGGCATCCACTCTTCTCCCAAATACCGTATAAACGCGTGTTCAGTCCGCACGTACAAAATTCAAAGAATGACCTATAATTTGAAAAAAATGCAATTATCGAATGCATAAACGTGCAAAGTTGATGAGGCATCCACTCTTCTCATAAATACCGTGTACACGCGTGTTTACTCCGCACGTACATACAAAATTGAAAGAATGACCTATAATGTGAAAACAATGCAATTATCGAATGCGTAAACATGCAAAGTTGATCAGGCATCCACTCTTCTCCCAAATACCGTATAAACGCGTGTTCAGTCCGCACGTACAAAATTCAAAGAATGACCTATAATTCGAAAACAATGCAATTACAGAATGTGTAAACGTGTAAACTTTAAGGCATCCACTCTTCTCATAAATACCGTGTACACGCGTGTTTACTCCGCACGTACGTACAAAATTCAAAGAATGACCTATAATTTGAAAACAATGCAATTATCGAAAGCGTAAAGATGTAAAGTTGATCAGGCATCCACTCTTCTCGCAAATACCGTATAAACGCGTGTTTAGTCCAGACGTACAAAATTACAAGAATGACCTATAATTGGAAAACAATGCAATTATCGAATGCATAAACGTGCAAAGTTGATGAGGCATCCACTCTTCTCATAAATACCGTGAACACGCGTGTTTACTCCGCACGTAGATACAAAATTGAAAGAATGACCTATAATTTGAAAACAATGCAATTATCGAATGCGTAAACATGCAAAGTTGATCAGGCATCCACTCTTCTCCCAAATACCGTATAAACGCGTGTTTAGTCTGCACGCACAAAATTAAAAGAATGACCTATAATTTGAAAACAATGTAATTATCGAAAGCGTAAACATGCAAAGTTGATCAGGGATCCACTCTTCTTTCAAATAACATATAAACGCGTGTTTAGTCCGCACATACATACAAAATTAAAAGAATGACCTATAATTTGAAAACAATGCAATTATCGAAAGCGTAAACATGTAAAGTTGATCAGGCATCCACTCTTCTCCCAAATACCGTAGAAACGCGTGTTGAGTCTGCACGCACAAAATTCAAAGAATGACCTATAATTTGAAAACAATGCAATTACCGAATGCGTAAACGTGCAAAGTTCGAGGCATCCACTCTTCTCATAAATACCGTGTACACGCGTGTTTAGTCCGCACGTAGATACAAAATTAAAAAAATGACCTATAATTTGAAAACAATGTAATTATCGAAAGCGTAAAGATGTATAGTTGATCAGGCATCCACTCTTCTCGCAAATACCGTATAAACGCGTGTTCAGTCCGCACGTACAAACTTCAAAGAATGACCTATAATTTGGAAACAATGCAATTACCGAATGCGTAAACGTGCAACGTTTGAGGCATCCACTCGTCTCATAAATACCGTGTACACGCGTGTTTAGTCCGCACGTACATACAAAATTAAAAGAATGACCTATAATTTGAAAACAATGCAATTATCGAATGCGTAAACATGCAAAGTTGATCAGGCATCCACTCTTCTCCCAAATACCGTATAAACGCGTGTTAAGTCTGCACGCACAAAATTCAAAGAATGACCTATAATTTGAAAACAATGTAATTATCGAAAGCGTAAACATGCAAAGTTGATCAGGTATCCACTCTTCTCCCAAATACCGTATAAACGCGTGTTTAGACCGCACGTACAAAATTTAAAGAAATATCTCAAATTTGAATACAATGCAGTTATCGAGAGCGTAAACATGCAAAGTTGATCAGGCATCCACTCTTCTCCCAAACACCATATAAACGCGTGTTTAGTCCGCACGTACAAAATTACAAGAATGACCTATAATTTGAAAACAATGCAATTATCGAATGCGTAAACGTGCAAAGTTGATCAGGCATCCACTCTTCTCCCAAATACCGTATAAACGCGTGTTCAGTCCGCACGTACAAAATTCAAAGAATGACCTATAATTTGAAAACAATGCAATTACCGAATGCGTAAACGTGCAAAGTTTGAGGCATCCACTCTTCTCATAAATACCGTGTACACGCGTGTTTAGTCCGCACGTACATACAAAATTAAAACAATGACCTATAATTTGAAAACAATGCAATTATCGAAAGCGTAAAGATGTAAAGTTGATCAGGCATCCACTCTTCTCGCAAATACCGTATAAACGCGTGTTCAGTCCGCACGTACAAACTTCAAAGAATGACCTATAATTTGAAAACAATGCAATTACCGAATGCGTAAACGTGCAACGTTTGAGGCATCCACTCGTCTCATAAATACCGTGTACACGCGTGTTTAGTCCGCACGTACATACAAAATTAAAAGAATGACCTATAATTTGAAAACAATGCAATTATCGAATGCGTAAACATGCAAAGTTGATCAGGCATCCACTCTTCTCACAAATACCGTATAAACGCGTGTTAAGTCCGCACGTACAAAATTCAAAGAATGACCTATAATTTGAAAACAATGCAATTACAGAATGCGTAAACGTGCAAAGTTTGAGGTATCCACTCTTCTCATAAATATCGTGTACACGCGTGTTTAGTCCGCACGTACATACAAAATTAAAAGAATGACCTATAATTTGAAAAAAATCCAATTATCGAATGCATAAACGTGCAAAGTTGATGAGGCATCCACTCTTCTCATAAATACCGTGTACACGCGTGTTTACTCCGCAAGTACATACAAAATTGAAAGAATGACCTATAATTTGAAAACAATGCAATTATCGAATGCATAAACATGCAAAGTTGATCAGGCATCCACTCTTCTCCCAAATACCGTATAAACGCGTGTTGAGTCTGCACGCAAAAAATTCAAAGAATGACCTATAATTTGAAAACAATGTAATTATCGAAAGCGTAAACATGCAAAGTTGATCAGGTATCCACTCTTCTCACAAATACCGTATAAACGCGTGTTTAGACCGCACGTTCAAAATTTAAAGAAATATCTCAAATTTGAATACAATGCAATTATCGAGAGCGTAAACATGCAAAGATGATCAGGCATCCACTCTTCTCCCAAATACCATATAAACGCGTGTTTAGTCCGCACGTACAAAATTAGAAGAATGACCTATAATTTGAAAACAATGCAATTATCGAAAGCGTAAAGATGTAAAGTTGATCAGGCATCCACTCTTCTCGCTAATACCGTATAAACGCGTGTTTAGTCCACACGTACAAAATTACAAGAATGATCTATAATTTGAAAACAATGCAATTATCGAATGCATAAACGTGCAAAGTTGATGAGGAATCTACTCTTCTCATAAATACCGTGTATACGCGTGTTTACTCCGCACGTACATACAAAATTGAAAGAATGACCTATAATTTGAAAAACAATGCAATTATCGAATGTGTAAACGTGCAAAGTTGATTAGGCATCCACTCTTCTCCCAAATACCGTATAAACGCGTGTTCAGTCCGCACGTACAAAATTCAAAGAATGACCTATAATTTGAAAAAAATGCAATTATCGAATGCATAAACGTGCAAAGTTGATGAGGCATCCACTCTTCTCATAAATACCGTGTACACGCGTGTTTACTCCGCACGTACATACAAAATTGAAAGAATGACCTATAATGTGAAAACAATGCAATTATCGAATGCGTAAACATGCAAAGTTGATCAGGCATCCACTCTTCTCCCAAATACCGTATAAACGCGTGTTCAGTCCGCACGTACAAAATTCAAAGAATGACCTATAATTCGAAAACAATGCAATTACAGAATGTGTAAACGTGTAAACTTTAAGGCATCCACTCTTCTCATAAATACCGTGTACACGCGTGTTTACTCCGCACGTACGTACAAAATTCAAAGAATGACCTATAATTTGAAAACAATGCAATTATCGAAAGCGTAAAGATGTAAAGTTGATCAGGCATCCACTCTTCTCGCAAATACCGTATAAACGCGTGTTTAGTCCAGACGTACAAAATTACAAGAATGACCTATAATTGGAAAACAATGCAATTATCGAATGCATAAACGTGCAAAGTTGATGAGGCATCCACTCTTCTCATAAATACCGTGAACACGCGTGTTTACTCCGCACGTAGATACAAAATTGAAAGAATGACCTATAATTTGAAAACAATGCAATTATCGAATGCGTAAACATGCAAAGTTGATCAGGCATCCACTCTTCTCCCAAATACCGTATAAACGCGTGTTTAGTCTGCACGCACAAAATTAAAAGAATGACCTATAATTTGAAAACAATGTAATTATCGAAAGCGTAAACATGCAAAGTTGATCAGGGATCCACTCTTCTTTCAAATAACATATAAACGCGTGTTTAGTCCGCACATACATACAAAATTAAAAGAATGACCTATAATTTGAAAACAATGCAATTATCGAAAGCGTAAACATGTAAAGTTGATCAGGCATCCACTCTTCTCCCAAATACCGTAGAAACGCGTGTTTAGTCCGCACGTACAAAATTAAAAGAATGACCAATAATTTAAAAACAATGCAATTACCGAATGCGTAAACGTGCAAAGTTCGAGGCATCCACTCTTCTCATAAATACCGTGTACACGCGTGTTTAGTCCGCACGTAGATACAAAATTAAAAAATGACCTATAATTTGAAGACAATGCAATTATCGAATGCGTAAACATGCAAAGTTGATCAGGCATCCACTCTTCTCGCAAATACCGTATAAACGCGTGTTCAGTCCGCACGTACAAACTTCAAAGAATGACCTATAATTTGAAAACAATGCAATTACCGAATGCGTAAACGTGCAACGTTTGAGGCATCCACTCGTCTCATAAATACCGTGTACACGCGTGTTTAGTCCGCACGTACGTACAAAATTAAAAGAATGACCTATAATTTGAAAACAATGCAATTATCGAATGCGTAAACATGCAAAGTTGATCAGGCATCCACTCTTCTCCCAAATACCGTATAAACGCGTGTTCAGTCCGCACGTACAAAATTCAAAGACTGACCTATAATTTGAAAACAATGCAATTACCGAATGCGTAAACGTGCAAAGTTTGAGGCATCCACTCTTCTCATAAATACCGTGTACACGCGTGTTTAGTCCGCACGTACATACAAAATTAAAACAATGACCTATAATTTGAAAACAATGCAATTATCGAAAGCGTAAAGATGTAAAGTTGATCAGGCATCCACTCTTCTCGCAAATACCGTATAAACGCGTGTTGAGTCTGCACGCACAGAATTCAAAGAATGACCTATAATTTGAAAACAATGCAATTATCGAATGCGTAAACATGCAAAGTTCATCAGGCATTCACTCTTCTCCAAAATACCGTATAAACACGTGTTTAGTCGGCAACTACAAAATGAAATGAATGACCTATAATTAGAAAACAATGCAATTATCGAGAGCGTAAACATGCAAATTTGATCAGGCATCCACTCTTCCGCAAACACTGTATAAACGCGTGTTCAGACCGCACGTAGAAAATTCAAAGAATGACCTATATTTTAAAACAATGCAATTATCGAATGCGTAAATGTGCAAAGTTGATGAAACATCCACTCTTCTCATAAATACCGTGTACACGCGTGTTTAGTCCGCACGTACATACTAAATTAAAAGAAAGACCTTTAATTTGAATACAATGCAATTATCGAGTGCGTAAACATGCAAAGTTGATTAGGCATCCACTCTTCTCCAAATGCCGTACCAACGCGTGCTTATTCTGCACGTACAAAATTAAAAGAATAACCTATAATGTAAAAATAATGCAATTATCGAATGCGTAAACATGCAAAGTTGATCAGGCATCCACCCTTCTCCCAAATACCGTATAAACGCGTGTTTAGACCGCACGTACAAAATAAAAGAATGACCTATAATTAGAAAGCAATGCAATTATCGAGAGCGTAAACATGCAATATTGATCAGGCATCCACTCTCCTCCCCAATACCGTATAAACGCGTGTTTAGTCCGCACGTACATAATTAAAAGAAAGACCTCTAATTTGAATACAATGCAATTATCGAATGCGTAAACGTGCAAAGTTGATCAGGCATCCATTCTTCTCCCAAATACCGTATAAACGCGTGTTCAGTCCGCACATACAAAATTCAAAGAATGACCTATAATTTGAAAACAATGCAATTATCGAATGCGTAAACGTGCCAAGTTGATCAGGCATCCACTATTCTCCCAAATACCGTGTACACGAGTGTTTAAAGTTGATTAGGCATCCACTCTTCTCCAAATACCATACCAACGGGTGCTTATTCTGCACGTACAAAATTAAAAGAATAACCTATATACCTAACCTATATACATACAAAATTAAAATAATGTACATGCGGAGTAAACACGCGTGTACACGGTATTTATGAGAAGAGTGGATGCCTTAAAGTTTACACGTTTACGCATTCTGTAATTGCATTGTTTTCGAATTATAGGTCATTCTTTGAATTTTGAACGTGCGGACTGAACACGCGTTTATACGGTGTTTGGGAGAAGAGTGGATGCCTCAAACTTTGCACGTTTACGCATTCGGTTATTGCATTTTTTTGAAATTATAGGTGATTCTTTGAATTTTGTACGTGCGGACTGAACACGCGTTTATACGGTATTTGGGAGAAGAGTGGATGCCAGATCAACTTTGCATGTTTACGCATTCGATAATTGCATTGTTTTCAAATTATAGGTCATTCTTTCAATTTTGTATGTACGTGCGCAGTAAACACGCGTTTATACGGTGTTTGGGGAAGGGTGGATGCCTGATCAAATTTGCATGTTTACGCTCTCGATAATTGCATTGTTTTCTAATTATAGGTCATTCATTTCATTTTGTACGTGCCGACTAAACACGTGTTTATACGGTATTTGGGAGAAGAGTGAATGCCAGATGAACTTTGCATGTTTACGGTTTCGATAATTACAATGTTTTCAAATTATATGTCATTCTTTTCATTTTGTACGTGCCGACTAAACATGCGTTTATACGGTATTTGGGAGAAGAGTGGATGCCTGATCAACTTTGCATGTTTACGCTTACGATAATTGCATTGTTTTCAAATTATAGGTCATTCTTTTAATTTTGAATGTACGTGCTGACTAAATACGCGCGTACACGGTATTTATGAGAAGAGTGGATGTTTCATCAACTTTGCACATTTGCGCATTCGATAATTGCATTGTTTTCAAATATAGGTCATTCTTTGAATTTTGTACGTGCGGACTGAACACGCGTTTATACGGTGTTTGGGGAAGAGTGGATGCCCGATCAACTTTGCATGTTTACGCTTTCGATAATTACATTGTTTTCAAATTACAGGTCGTTCTTTTAATTTTGTACGAGCAGACTAAACACGCGTTTATATGGTATTTGGGAGAAGAGTGGATGCCTGATCAACTTTGCATGTTTACGCTTTCGATATTTGCATTGTTTTCAAATTATAGGTCATTTTTTAATTTTGTACGTGCGGACTAAACACGCGTTGATACGGTATTTGGGAGAAGAGTGGATGCCTGATCAACTTTGCACGTTTACGCATTCGATAATTGCATTGTTTTCAAATTATAGGTCATTTTTTGAATTTTGTATGTGCGGACTGAACACGCGTTTATACGGTATTTGGGAGAAGAGTGGATGCCTAATCAACTTTGCACGTTTACGCATTCGATAATTGCATTGTTTTCAAATATAGGTCATTCTTTGAATTTTGTACGTGCGGACTGAACACGCGTTTATACGGTGTTTGGGGAGGAGTGGATGCCTGATCAACTTTGCATGTTTACGGTTTCGATAATTACATTGTTTTCAACTTATAGGTCATTCTTTTCATTTTGTACGTGCCGACTAAACATGCGTTTATACGGTATTTGGGAGAAGAGTGGATGCCTGATCAACTTTGCATGTTTACGCTTACGATAATTGCATTGTTTTCAAATTATAGGTCATTATTTTAATTTTGTATGTACGTGCTGACTAAATACGCGCGTACACGGTATTTATGAGAAGAGTGGATGTTTCATCAACTTTGCACATTTACGCATTCGATAATTGCATTGTTTTCAAATATAGGTCATTCTTTGAATTTTGTATGTGAGGACTGAACACGCGTTTTTACGGTATTTGGGAGAAGAGTGGATGCCTAATCAACTTTGCACGTTTACGCATTCGATTATTGCATTATTTTCACATTATAGGTTATTCTTTTAATTTTGTACGTGCAGAATAAGCACGCGTTGGTACGGTATTTGGGAGAAGAGTGGATGCCTAATCAACTTTGCACATTTACGCTTTCGATAATTACATTGTTTCCAAATTACAGGTCGTTCTTTTAATTTTGTACGTGCAGAATAAACACGCGTTTATACGGTATTTGTGAGAAGAGTGGATGCCTGATCAACTTTGCACGTTTACACATTCGATAATTGCATTGTTTTCAAATTATAGGTCATTCTTTGAATTTTGTATGTGCCGACTGAACACGCGTTTATACGGTATTTGGGAAAAGAGTGTATGCCTAATCAACTTTGCACGTTTACGCATTCGATTATTGCATTATTTTCACATTATAGGTTATTCTTTTAATTTTGTACGTGCAGAATAAGCACGCGTTGGTACGGTATTTGGAGAAGAGTGGATGCCTAATCAACTTTGCACGTTTACGCATTCGATTATTGCATTGTTTTCAAATTATAGGTCATTCTTTGAATTTTGTATGTGAGGACTGAACACGCGTTTGTACGGTATTTGGGAGAAGAGTGGATGCCTAATCAACTTTGCACGTTTACGCATTCGGTTATTGCATTATTTTCACATTATAGGTTATTCTTTTAATTTTGTACGTGCAGAATAAGCACGCGTTGGTACGGTATTTGGGAGAAGAGTGGATGCCTAATCAACTTTGCACATTTACGCATTCGATAATTGCATTGTTTTCAAATATAGGTCATTCTTTGAATTTTGTACGTGCGGAACACGCGTTTATACGGTATTCGGGAGAAGAATGGATGCCTGATCAACTTTGCGTATTTACGCTTTCGATAATTTTCATTGTTTTCAAATTATAGGTCATTTTTTAATTTTGTACGTGCGAACTAAACACGCGTTGATACGGTATTTGGGAGAAGTGTGGATGCCTGATCAACTTTGCATGTTTACGCTTTCGATAGTTGCATTGTTTTCAAATTATAGGTCATTCTTTTAATTCTGTACGTACGTGCGGACTAAACACGCGTGTACACGGTATTTATGAGAAGAGTGGATGTTTCACCAACTTTGCACATTTACGCATTCGATAATTGCATTGTTTTCAAATATAGGTCATTTGAATTTTCTACGTGCGGACTGAACACGCGTTTATACGGTGTTTGGGAGAAGAGTGGATGCCTGATCAACTTTGCACGTTTACGCTTTCGATAATTACATTGTTTTCAAATTATAGGTCATTCTTTTAATTTTGTACGTGCAGACTAAACACGCGTTTATACGATATTTGGGAGAAGAGTGGATGCCTGATCAACTTTGCATGTTTACGCTTTTGATAATTGCATTGTTTTCAAATTATAGGTTATTCTTTGAATTTTGTATGTACGTGCGGATTCAACACGCGTGTACACGGTATTTATGAGAAGAGTGGATGCCTCATCAACTTTGCACGTTTACGCATTCGGTAATTGCATTGTTTTCAAATTGTAGGTGATTCTTTGAATTTTGTACGAGCGGACTGAACACGCGTTCATACAGTATTTGGGAGAAGAATGGATGCCTGATCAACTTTGCACGTTTACCCATTCGATAATGGCATTGTATTCAAATTAGAAGTATTTCATTTAATTCTGTACGTGCGGACTAAACACGTGTTTATACGGTATTGGGAGAAGAGTGGATGCCTGATCAACTTTGCATGTTTACGCTTTCGATAGTTTTCATTGTTTTCAAATTATAGGTCATTTTTTAATTTTGTACGTGCGGACTAAACACGCGTTGATACGGTATTTGGGAGAAGAGTGGATGCCTAATCAACTCTGCATGTTTACGCTCTCGATAATTGCATTGTATTCAAATTAGTGGTCTTTCTTTTAATTCTGTACGTGCGGACTAAACACGCGTTTATACGGTATTTGGGAGAGGAGTGGATGCCTGATCAACTTTGCATGCTTACGCTCTCGATAATTGCATTGCTTTCTAATAAGAGGTCATTCTTTTATTTTGCACGTGCGGACTAAACACGCGTTTATACGGTATTTGGGAGAAGGGTGGATGCCTGATCAACTTTGCATGTTTACGCTCTCGATAATTGCATCGCTTTCTAATTATACGTCATTCTTTTATTTTGTACGTGCGGACTAAACACACGTTTATACGGTATTTATTAGAAGAGTGGGTGCCTCATCAACTTTGCACGTTTACGCATTCGGTAATTGCATTGTTTTCGAATTGTAGGTCATTCTTTGAATTTTGTACGTGCGAACTGAACACGCGTTTATACGGTATTTGTGAGAAGAATGGATGCCTGATCAGCTTTGCACGTTTACCCATTCGATAATTGCATTGTATTCAAATTAGATGTCTTTCATTTAATTCTGTACGTGCGGACTACAAACGTGTTTATACGGTATTTGGGAGAAGAGTGGATGCCTAATCAACTTTGCTCGTTTATGCATTCGATAATTGCATTGTTTTCAAATTATAGGTCATTCTTTGAATTTTTTACGTGCGGACTGAACACGCGTTTATACGGTATTTGGGAGAATAGTGGATGCCTGATCAACTTTGCACGTTTACGCATTCGATAACTGCATTGTCGATATGCGCGCGGTACTACCTAGATTGTTGCCACTCCCAAGCCATGTTTTGAACTCTATTTCAAACTGGTACCAGTAGTTTTGCATCTGAACAAGCACAAACCGACTGTTCAGGAGGCTGTATCGAGACTTCAATTAAACCGGGGTCCTTCTAAGAACAAAATTAGGAGAAAACAAGAAAGTTTACATTAATTTGTGTTGGAAAAAATGCCGTCTTGTGCGCGATTTGAACCCTCGATCTTTAAATAAGGTCAATTTTGCATTTATCTGTTATCATACCAGAAGTTCAATAAGCATATGCACCAGAGCATACTGATACACTTTGACTCAAAGAGACTTAATGTAGAACATTATAGTGAAAAATTAAAAACACGACAGTGAGCAGAACATAAGAAATACTAGGCTATGGCAATGAGTGTTGGGAGCTATCGGATGTATAACGGAGAAATGTGCCCGAGGGCAATGTCACTTCTGGGTCAACCTGCCCAGGATCTCGACAAGCTGCGTCATGTGTCTTTGATTAACTTTAGGTGAGTCCTGACTTCAGGTGGCTTCAGGTGACTTCAAATGACCCAGACGTCTTCAGGTGACTTTAAGTTACTTCAGTCGACTGCAGACGTCTTCACATGACCTCAGCTGACTCCGGACGTCTATCAGTTGACCTCTGACGTGTTGCGGCGACTACAGCCGACGTCAAGGGACTCCAGATAACTTTAGGTAAGTTACTTGGAGTACCTTTAGCTCACTCATGACATTTACAGCTGCCTTCAGGAGACCTTAGGTGACTCCACATGCCTTCAAGTGCCCTCAGACATCATCAGGTGACTTCAAAAAACTTCAGACGCCTTCATGTGACCTCAGTTGACCCCAGGCGTCTTACGGCGACTTCAAGTGACTTTAGGTGACTCAAACGTCTACAGGTAACTTGAAATTACTGCCGACGTCATCGTATGACACCACATGTCTTCAGGTGACTGGAAATGACGTCATGTGACTGCCGGTGAGATGAGACATCTTCGTGCGACTTCAAGTGACTTTAGCCGTCCAGAGGTGACTTCGCGTGAGTTTAGGTGACTGCAGACGTACGAAGGTGAACCCAGACTTCTTCAAGGTGACTCCAGCTCACTCCAAGTGACTTCGCGTAAATTCAAATGGCTCATGACATCCTCAGTTGGCTACAGGTGACTTTAGGTAATTTCACATGACACCAGACATCTTCATTTGACTCCAGATATGTTCAGGTGACTTCAGGTGACCTTAGGCTCGAGACGTAGTGAAAACTTAAAAACGCAGTACACTATAAAAAAGCATATGGCTACTGCAAAGAGCGTTGCCTGAAAATGGAGGATTTTTAGTTGCAGTTCGAGCACACAGATCGAGCGTAGAAGGAAAGCCGTTCTTTGTCACATTCTAGGGTACATCCTTTCTGACGGGCATCTGATAAGCCCTGGCGAATAATTATTCTCCAGTACAGGTTCTGTACGAACATTGCTTGCGTTGGTTTCTAAATATCGGGTAACATTAGCTGAGAAGCACAATAGCATGTATAGCCAGGAAATCCCATTCCGAGCATGGACGTTCAAGCTGTAGACTATAGAGATGCCAGAAGCAGGGGTGATTTGCATGTTTCTTCATCAGTGAGATATATCTTAGAAAAAACTTCAACACTTACAAATAATCTATAATTGTCCCGTCTGGTATCGAAGCACGGATCACTTGTACGATAACGTCTATACTAGACCACTTCGAATAATCATAGATCTGCCCAACTAGGAACAATTTTGGAATGCTTTTTCGAAGAGAGCTACTTGGCGTTGATTTCATGGGTTCGATAGCTAACGCATTTTCCGAAAGATCGACTAACAAATTTGCACACTAGACAGGTATGTTGTGTAAACTGCTGTTCTCCTTGTGTCTGTATTGTTTACGATATGGCACCAAGTCGTTTCCTGAGAGATTCATTTTGAAACTCAAAGCACCGTCATCGTTTCTTTCAGAAAATTCCCAATCCGTTGCTCCGTAACTCCGTGATTTGTCCGAAAACTTGGGCAAAAATCTGTCGCTCTCCCTAAGCTTCAGATACCCAAGTGTTCGGGACAATTACAGGAATGGCAATAATTCTGGCAGCATTTTGATGCCACCATCCACTCCAACCAAGCACTGGCTCCGGTCGAGACGTTTAAGTACTTGGTCTGTTACCTCACTGAGGACGCGAAGCGATCTATCGAGAGCATCAGGACCAGCGGCGACGACTACGACTCTGCGGTCACTCTGCTCGCACACAAGTACGGTAGACCGGAACTCCTTACGGCGGAGCACATCGAGCATTTGCTTGCTCTTCGTCCCATCTCGAATTCCAAAAACATTCTCCAGCTCCGACGTCTTCATGACGATGTGACTATTCGAATGGCAGCTTTGGATGCTTCATGGGTAACTAAGGACAAATATGCGGTTATCTTGTACCGCGTCATCACACGATGCTTGCCCGAAAACCTGTGTCCTTTTTCATCAACGGAGAAGGGATACAGCCGCAGTACATCAACTCCAAGGCAACAATGAAAGCACTGGGATAGACAGGGGCGCCGAGGATCTTCAGGCGCTGCTATCATTTCTTCAGGTGCAGGTGGAGACTCGGGAAGAGGTGTTGCCCACTCGGGCAGTTTCGCCAGCGTCGGCTGCTCGCAGCAAGAGTCCTAACGATCCGGTTCGGCTTCCTACTGCTGCTGCCCTAGCCGCTGCAAACGCCGCACCTCCGAAGCGGACTGCTGACGCACGTTCATCCCCCTGTCCCTTGTGTCATTCGCCGGACCATCCGCTGCAGTCCTGCACGGCGGTTTTACCGGCAGCCGATATGCGCCATCGTTTGTCTAGAGCGGGAAGATGTTTCAGGTGCGGCAAATCCGGACATTTTTCACGGGTTTGCCGATCTGCGGCTGGGTTGTCTTGTGCGAAGTGCCACAGACATCACCTTTCCATATTGTGTGACATTCAAAGACGTCCGGAGGCCCAGCATTGTTCGACCATTCTCCCCGCGCCTGCAGACATGGAGGCACCGCGCGAAGTGTTGGACAACGTCTTCTCACAGACTGTCATGTCTTCATTACCCTCGAACGTGCATGCAAAATCTGGAATGGCACGCCTTCAGACAGTCTCGGTTTGGGCAGAAGGACCTGCAGGCAAGAAGCGAATTCGGCTGCTTCTTGACACGGGTAGTCAAAAAGCGTTTATACGTCGCGATCTATTGAAGGAGCTAAGGTGCCAAATCACTGGTGAGGAGGACCTCTCCGTGTTCTCTTTCGCACGTACGCGCCACCCCAGAAGATTCCACTGCGAACGGGTGCAAGTCCGCCTCGAAGTCACCTCGGATCCGCGGTCGTTCATCGAGCTTGAAGCCCTCGGCATTTCTGAACTGTGCCGCGTGTCTACGCCAGCCTTGGACGACGTAACCATGAGCCTTCTCTCGCTGCGAGGCCTCGAAGTGGCAGATACGAACTGCACCACGGACATCGCAATGCTGGTGGGTTCCGATTACTATTGGAAGCTGGTCACCGGCCAAGTGCAACGTCTCCCTAGCGATCTTGTTGCGGTGGAGACCATTTTCGGATGGGTCGTTCAGGGAGTCCAACGGCCACCCAGTCGAACGCTGTCCACCGTGGTATCAGTCCTCTCCCTTTCCTGCGAGGAACAAGAATTCTTCGACCACATGGACCCTTCGGGAGCGTGGCGTTTGGATGCCCTTGGCATAAGCGATCCGGTTCCTGATCCCGACGATGAGTTTGAGGCCGCCTACTTTACAAGCCATGTACGCGAATGTGACGGTAGCTACGTTGTCCCGTTAATGGTTAAACCAGAACTAGGGCTCCCTGCTTGCGCCAATAACAGGAATACGGCTCTACAGCGCCTCCTCTCGCAACTACGTCGGTTTCGTTTCGACCCAGAATTGCTGTCTCAGTATGACAAGGTCATACGTGAGTACTTTGACGAAGGTCATGCTGAAAAGGCAATGGGGATCACCAGCCGCCAAGAAAACGTTTATTACATGCCCCATCACACGGTTGTGCGACAAGAGGCGGTCACCACGAAACTCCGCGTTGTATTTGATGCGCCGTCCCACTTGCCAGGTCAGCAATCGTTGAATACTCTCCTGATGAAAGGGCCGAAGCTAAACGCTGATCTGCTCCATCTTCTGTTGCGGTTCCGCTGCAGCTCCACGGTTTTAACCGCCGACATCAGGAAGGCATACCTGCAAATCATCATTCGTCCCGAAGACAGAGATTTCCTTCGCTTTCTGTGGGTAAAGGATGTACGGCAGGCATCCAACGACAGCAATCTCGAACTTGTCGACTAGCGGACGACTAGAGCGCGCCAAAAGCATGTCGTCGCGTCATACTAAATGTAAAAGGCGTCTTAGCGCCCTAAGAGATATGTCACCGATCCCCCGAGGCTCGGCTCCTCTTGCTATGGTTCAGTGCCGGCCTTGCACACGATGACCAGTTAGCGCGCTCCGCTCTCGCCGCCCTGGGAACCGAAGGTCCCTCGGCTCCTGCGATGAAGACCAGAACAAATGCTTTTCGATCTGAAGGCGCCTTCCGCGAACATGACGAAGCGATGGAGGACCCCGCCGGGCACCAGGGCGTGTGATCGGGGGGGGCTTTGCCCGACTTCGGGGCTGGCAGCTCAGTGTCGAGGGGTGGTTCCCCCGAAGAGGCTCAGTTACACTCTGTCTTCTTACAACCGGAGCCGCGAGCTGCCGCGGGATCCGAGAGAGCACCAAGAGACCCATATGGGTGCACATCTAAGGCTAACCCTACCACTCAAAAGCAGACGGCCTCATCTATTGGGGTTGGCGTCCCTGCTGCTAGGCTATCGGAAGAGTTAGAGCTCTCCAACATTTCTGAATTCGCTGAGGCCATAGTCGCAGCAGGGGCAGAACCGCCTCACCTTGACAATCTCTCACGGGTTGTAGCCACCTCCTGCGAAGAGGGATCGGCGCCTCTTGGATACTGCGGTCCCACTGATCCGATGCAAGACCCGGGGCCGGATTTGGTCTCTTCTGCGCGTGGGGCCCATATCGTACGGGCGCTGGACGGACCCAGAGATGATCGCCCTGGCCAGGGCCGAACTCCAGATTAAAGGCCACCTATACGTCAATCAAGAGCTTGCTAAGACCTTCACTACAAGATCTCTCATGTCAATCAGAATGATGAGACATCAGCAGCGTTACCGTGACATCCTGCGAAAGGTTGAGGAGGAGGAAGAGAACCTACAGACAAGAACGCGGCCTGAAAGCCGACCCATTCCTCAACAACAACGAACTAGACGTGGTTGGCTGTCGGAGCCCAGGAATCAACGCCAAGAGGTAGCTCCCTTTGAAAACACACGCGAAATTGCTCCCGTAGGGCAGATGTAGGATTCTTCCAAGTGGTCCAGTATTGTAAAATAATGAACGCCAATCACTAAAGAAGAGTACGAGAGAAGTGGGCGGGACAAAGTGGTCTAGTATAGACGTTACCGTGCAAGTGATCCGCGCTTTGCATCCCAGACGCGAACATAATACATCATATGGAAGTGTTCAGGTTATTTCTGAGATGTATCTCACTGATATCGATATAGGCAATTCCAAATACCCCATGCTTCAGGAATCTCATACTCTACAGCTTGAGGAGTGGGATTTCTAGGGTTAGCCATGCTATTCAGTTCCTCTGAGCTAACACGACGGGAGATTTCGAAACCAACGCAAGCAATGTTCCTACAGAACCTGTTCTGGGGAATAATTATTCGGTAGGGCTTATCAGATGCGATCTTTATAACATGAGAAAGAACGCCTTTTTTTCTACGCTAGTTCTGTGTCAACCAAACACTCCATTTGCCCGAATGCTCTCTGCCATAGTCAAATACTTGTTCTATATTGTGCTGACTGTCGCGTTTGTAAGTTTTGGCTAGGTCTGGAGCCTGCAGTCCCCTGAAGAGGACTGCGGTCACCTGAAGACGCCCGAACGCATCTCGAGTTAGTTGAAGACGCAGGGTGTTATGTGAAGTTAAGTAAAGACACCCGAGGATGTCAGGGGTCACCAGAATTTAGTGGGAGTCACTTGGAGTGAGCTGGAGTCACCCTGAAGACGTTTGGGGTCACGCACGTCTGGAGTCACCTGAAGTCACTCGAAGTGACCTGAGGACGTCTAAACTCAATTGAGGTCGCACGAAGATGTCTGATCTCACTTGCAGTCGGATGACGTCACGTCAAGTCACCTGAAGGCATCTTGTCTCATATGATGGCGTCGGCAAAACTTCAACTTACCTGAAGACGTCATTAGTAACCTAAAGTCAATGGAAGCCGCCCGAAGACGCGAGGAGTCACCTGACGTCATGTGTAGACGTCTGAAGTCTTTTGAAGTCACCTGAATGTGTCTGAGGGCACCTGAAGACATCTGTAGTCACCTAAAGTCTCCTCAAGGCAGCTGTAGATGCCAGGAGTGAGCTAAAGGGACTCACAGTAACGTACTTCAAGTCAGCTGGAGTCACTTGACGTTGGCTGTAGTCACCGCAACACGTCAGGGGTCAGCTCAAGGACCTTCCGAGGGAGCTAAGGTCATCGGAAGTCACCTGAAGTTGTCAGGAGTCACATAAAGTTGCTCGAAATCATTTGATGAAGCCTTTCGGGATCCAGGAGAGGTGATCAAAAAATTGCCTTGCCCTCGGGCACATTCCTCCAGTATTCTCCCAATATACCCAAAGCTCATTGCCATAGCCTAATATTTTTCTCCATTGTTCTGGCTGTCGCGTTTGTAATTTTTCACTTATGATGTTCTACTTTAAATCTCTTCGAGTCAAAGTGTATCAGGATGCACTGGTGTACATGCCTATTGAACTGCTGGTATGATAATAGAAAATGTAAAATTGACCTTCTTTGGAGATTGAGAGTTCAAATCCTGCACCAGACGAATTTTTTGCAACAAAAATTAATGTAAATTTTCTTATTCTGTCCTAATTATTTTGCTCTTAGAAGGATCTCGTTTTGACCGAAAGCTCAATATAGCCTCTTGAACAGTCGTTTCGTACTTGTTCAGACGCAATATCAATAGAAACAGAGTTAAAAACATCGCTTGGGAGTGGCAACTAACTGCGTAGTACCACGCGCACATCGCCGAATTTCCTTAGTCGGAGAGTGGTAAGTGGTCAGAGAGTCTGTGGTGAGGACGCGGGCAAATAGCGGACATCTTAAATCCACCCAGAGCCTCACCCACCACAGGTGTGGAGGCTTACCGACCCAAGTAGTCCCCAGCATGTGCGTGCCTTAAACCACTAGGCTACCCAAGCACCGATCAAAGTGGAACAAATTGGGAATTTTCTGAGAGAAACGACGACGATGTTTCGAGTTTCAAAACGGATCTGCCAGGAAATGATTTGGTGCCACGTTGTAATACAGACACAAGGAGAACCGCACTTCATACAACATAGATGTCTTTAAGCAGCGAATTTTTACGCGACCTTTCACAAAATGCGTTGGCTATTGGAGCCCTGGAATCAACGCCAAGTAGTAGCTCCCTTCGAAAACACGCGAAATTGCTCCGGTAGGGCAGGTGTAGGATTCTTCCAAGTGGTCTATTATTGTAAAATAATGAACGCTAATCACTAAAGAAGAGTACGAGAGAAGTGGGCGGGACAAAGTGGTCTAGTATAGACGTTACCGTGCAAGTGATCCGCGCTTCGCATCGCAGACGCGAATATAATATAATACATCATATGGAAGTGTTCAAATTATTTCTGATATATATCTTCACTGATATCGAAACAGGCAATTCCAAATACCCCATGCTTCTGGAATCTCATAGTCTACAGCTTGAGGATTGGTATTTCCTGGTTAGCCATGCTATTTCAGTTCCTCTGATCTAATACGACGAGATATTTCGAAACCAACGCAAGCAATGTTCGTACAGAACCTGTTCTGCGGAATAATTATTCGCTAGGGCTTATCAGATGCGCACTTTATAATATGACAAAGAACGGCTTTCTACGCTACTTCTGTGTCAACCAAACACTCTCATTTGCCCGAATGCTCTTTGCCATAGTCAAATACTTGTTCCATATTGCGCTGACTGTCGCGTTTGTAAGTTTTGGCTAGGTCTGGAGCCTGCAGTCCCCTGAAGACGACTGCGGTCACCTGAAGACGCCCGAACGCATCTGAAGTCAGTTGAAGACGTCGGGTGTCATGTGAAGTTAAGTAAAGACACCAGAATTTACTGGGAATCACTTGGAGGGAGCTGGAGTCACTCTGAAGACGTTTGGGGTCACGCACGTCTGGAGTCCCCTGAAGTCACTCGAAGTGACCTGAGGACGTCTAAACTCAATTGAGGTCGCATGAAGATGTCTGATCTCACTTGCAGTCGGATGACGTCACGTCAAGTCACTGAAGGCATCTTGTCTCATATGATGGCGTCTGCAAAACTTCAACTTACCTGAAGACGTCATTAGTAACCTAAAGTCCATGGAAGCCGCACGAAGACGCGAGGAGTCACCTGACGTCATGTGTAGACGTCTGAAGTCTTTTGAAGTCACCTGAATGTGTCTGAGGGCACCTGAAGACATCTGTAGTCACCTAAAGTCTCCTCAAGGCAGCTGTAGATGCCAGGAGTGAGCTAAAGGGACTCACAGTAACGTACTTCAAGTCAGCTGGAGTCACTTGACGTTGGCTGTAGTCACCGCAACACGTCAGGGGTCAGCTCAAAGACCTTCCGAGCGAGCTAAGGTCATCGGAAGTCACCTGAAGTTGTCAGGAGTCACATAAAGTTGCTCGAAATCACTTGATGAAGCTTTTCGGGATCCTGGAGAGGTGATCAAAAAATTACCTTGCCCTCGGGCACATTCCTCCAGTATTCTCCCAATATACCCAAACCTCATTGCCATAGCCTAATATTTTTCTCCATTGTTCTGGCTGTCGGGTTTGTATTTTTTCACTTATGATGTTCTACTTTAAATCTCTTCGAGTCAAAGTGTATCAGGATGCTCTGGTGTACATGCCTATTGAACTGCTGGTATGATAATTGAAAATGTAAAATTGACCTTCTTTGGAGATTGAGAGTTCAAATCCTGCACCAGACGAATTTTTTGCAACACAAATTAATGTAAATTTTCTTATTCTGCCCTAATTATTTTGCTCTTAGGAGGACCTCGTTTTGCCCGAAATCTCAATATAGCCTCCTGAACAGTCGTTTCGTACTTGTTCAGACGCAATATCAATAGAAACAGAGTTAAAAACATCGCTTGGGAGTGGCAACTAACTGCGTAGTACCACGCGCACATCGCCGAATTTCCTTAGTCGGAGAGTGGTAAGTGGTCGGAGAGTGTAAGTGGTCAGAGAGTCTGTGGTGAAGACGCGGGCAAATAGCGGACATCTTAAATCCACCCAGAGCCTCACCCACCACAGGTGTGGAGGCTTACCGACCCAAGTAGTCTCCAGCATGTGCGTGCCTTAAACCACTAGGCTACCCAAGCACCGATCAAAGTGGAACAAATTGGGAATTTTCTGAGAGAAACGACGACGGTGTTTCGAGTTTCAAAACGGATCTGCCAGGAAATGATTTGGTGCCACGTTGTAATACAGACACAAGGAGAACCGCACTTCATACAACATAGATGTCTTTAAGCAGCGAATTTTTACGCGACCTTTCACAAAATGCGTTGGCTATTGGAGCCCTGGAATCAACGCCAAGTAGTAGCTCCCTTCGAAAACACACGCGAATTTGCTCCGGTAGGGCAGGTGTAGGACTCTTCCAAGTGGTCTATTATTGTAAAATAATGAACGCTAATCACTAAAGAAGAGTACGAGAGAAGTGGGCGGGACAAAGTGGTCTAGTATAGACGTTACCGTGCAAGTGATCCGCGCTTCGCATCGCAGACGCGAATATAATATAATACATCATATGGAAGTGTTCAAATTATTTCTGAGATATATCTCACTGATATCGAAACAGGCAATTCCAAATACCCCATGCTTCTGGTATCTCATAGTCTACAGCTTGAGGATTGGGATTTCGTGGTTAGCCATGCTATTTCAGTTCCTCTGAGCTAATACGACGAGAGATTTCGAAACCAACGCAAGCAATGTTCGTACAGAACCTGTTCTGCGGAATAATTATTCGCTAGGGCTTATCAGATGCGCACTTTATAATATGACAAAGAACGGCTTTCTACGCTACTTCTGTGTCAACCAAACACTCCCATTTGCCCGAATGCTCTTTGCCATAGTCAAATACTTGTTCTATATTGTGCTGACTGTCGCGTTTGTAAGTGTTGGCTATGTCTGGAGCCTGCAGTCCCCTGAAGACGACTGCGGTAACCTGAAGACGCCCAAACGCATCTGGAGTCAGTTGAAGACGTCGGGTGTCATGTGAAGTTAAGTAAAGACACCAGAATTTACTGGGAATCACTTGGAGGGAGCTGGAGTCACTCTGAAGACGTTTGGGGTCACGCACGTCTGGAGTCCCCTGAAGTCACTCGAAGTGACCTGAGGACGTCTAAACTCAATTGAGGTCGCATGAAGATGTCTGATCTCACTTGCAGTCGGATGACGTCACCTCAGAGTCACCTGAAGGCATCTTGTCTCATATGATGGCGTCGGCAAAACTTCAACTTACCTGAAGACGTCATTAGTAACCTAAAGTCAATGGAAGCCGCCCGAATACTTGAGGAGTCACCTGACGTCATGTGTAGACGTCTGAAGTCTTGAAGTCACCTGAATGTGTCTGAGGGCACCTGAAGACATCTGTAGTCACCTAAAGTCTCCTCAAGGCAGCTGTAGATGCCAGGAGTGAGCTAAAGGGACTCAAAGTAACGTACTTCAAGTCAGCTGGAGTCACTTGACGTTGGCTGTAGTCACCGCAACACGTCAGGGGCCAGCTCAAAGACCTTCCGAGCGAGCTAATTGGTCATCGGAAGTCACCTGAAGTTGTCAGGAGTCACGTAAAGTTGCTCGAAATCACTTGATGAAGCCTTTCGGGATCCAGGAGAGGTGATCAAAAAATTACCTTGCCCTGAGCCACATTCCTCCAGTATTCTCCCAATATACACAAAGCTCATTGCCATAGCCTAATAATTTTCTCCATTGTTCTGGCTGTCGCGTTTGTAATTTTTTACTTATGATGTTCTACTTTAAATCTCTTCGAGTCAAAGTGTATCAGGATGCTCTGGTGTACATGCCTATTGAACTGCTGGTATGATAATAGAAAATGTAAAATTGACCTTCTTTAGAGATTGAGAGTTCAAATCCTGCACCAGACGAATTTTTTGCAACGAAAATTAATGTAAATTTTCTTATTCTGCCCTAATTATTTTGCTCTTAGAAGGACCTCGTTTTGAACGAAATCTCAATATAGCCTCCTGAACAGTCGTTTCGTACTTGTTCAGACGCAATATCAATAGAAACAGAGTTAAAAACATCGCTTGGGAGTGGCAACTAACTGCGTAGTACCACGCGCACATCGCCGAATTTCCTTAGTCGGAGAGTGGTAAGTGGTCGGAGAGTGTAAGTGGTGAGAGAGTCTGTGGTGAAGACGCGGGCAAATAGCGGACATCTTAAATCCACCCAGAGCCTCACCCACCACAGGTGTGGAGGCTTACCGACCCAAGTAGTCTCCAGCATGTGCGTGCCTTAAACCACTAGGCTACCCAAGCACCGATCAAAGTGGAACAAATTGGGAATTTTCTGAGAGAAACGACGACGGTGTTTCGAGTTTCAAAACGGATCTGCCAGGAAATGATTTGGTGCCACGTTGTAATACAGACACAAGGAGAACCGCACTTCATACAACATACATGTCTTTAAGCAGCGAATTTTTACGCGACCTTTCACAAAATGCGTTGGCTATTGGAGCCCTGGAATCAACGCCAAGTAGTAGCTCCCTTCGAAAACACACGCGAATTTGCTCCGGTAGGGCAGGTGTAGGATTCTTCCAAGTGGTCTATTATTGTAAAATAATGAACGCTAATCACTAGAGAAGAGTACGAGAGAAGTGGGCGGGACAAAGTGGTCTAGTATAGACGTTACCGTGCAAGTGATCCGCGCTTCGTATCGCAGACGCGAATATAATATAATACATCATATGGAAGTGTTCAAATTATTTCTGAGATGTATCTCACTGATATCGAAACAGGCAATTCCAAATACCCCATGCTTCTGGAATCTCATAGTCTACAGCTTGAGGATTGGGATTTCCTTGTTAGCCATGCTATTTCAGTTCCTCTGAGCTAATACGACGAGAGATTTCGAAACCAACGCAAGCAATGTTCGTACAGAACCTGTTCTGCGGAATAATTATTCGCTAGGGCTTATCAGATGCGCACTTTATAATATGACAAACAACGGCTTTCTACGCTACTTCTGTGTCAACCAAACACTCCCATTTGCCCGAATGCTCTTTGCCATAGTCAAATACTTGTTCTATATTGTGCTGACTGTCGCGTTTGTAGGTTTTGGCTATGTCTGGAGCCTGCAGTCCCCTGAAGACGACTGCGGTAACCTGAAGACGCCCAAACGCATCTGGAGTCAGTTGAAGACGTCCGGTGTCATGTGAAGTTAAGTAAAGACACCCGAGGATGTCAGGAGTCACCAGAATTTACTGGGAGTCACTTGGAGGGAGCTGGAGTCACTCGGAAGACGTTTGGGGTCACGCACGTCTGGAGTCCCCTGAAGTCACTCGAAGTGACCTGAGGACGTCTAAACTCAATTGAGGTCGCATGAAGATGTCTGATCTCACTTGCAGTCGGATGACGTCACGTCAAGTCATCTGAAGGCATCTTGTCTCACATGATGGCGTCGGCAAAACTTCAACTTACCTGAAGACTTTATCAGTAACCTAAAGTCAATGGAAGCCGCCCGAAGACGCGAGGAGTCACCTGACGTCATGTGTAGACGTCTGAAGTCTTTTGAAGTCACCTGAAGGTGTCTGAGGGCACCTGAAGACATCTCTAGTCACCTAAAGTCTCCTCAAGGCAGCTGTAGATGCCAGGACTGAGCTAAAGGGACTCAAAGTAACGTACTTCAAGTCAGCTGGAGTCACTTGACGTTGGCTGTAGTCACCGCAACACGTCAGGGGTCAGCTCAAAGACCTTCCGAGCGAGCTAAGGTCATCGGAAGTCACCTGAAGTTGTCAGCAGTCACATAAAGTTGCTCGAAATCACTTGATGAAGCTTTTCGGGATCCTGGAGAGGTGATCAAAAAATTACCTTGCCCTCGGGCACATTCCTCCAGTATTCTCCCAATATACCCAAAGCTCATTGCCATAGCCTAATATTTTTCTCAATTGTTCTGGCTGTCGCGTTTGTAATTTTTCACTTATGATGTTCTACTTTAAATCTCTTCGAGTCAAAGTGTATCAGGATGCTCTGGTGTACATGCCTATTGAACTGCTGGTATAGTAATTGAAAATGTAAAATTGACCTTCTTTGGAGATTGAGAGTTCAAAGCCTGCACCAGACAAATTTTTTGCAAAAAAAAAATTTATCTAAATTTTCATATTCTGCCCTAATTATTTTGCTCTTAGGAGGACCTCGTTTTGACCGAAATCTCAATATAGCCTCCTGAACAGTCGTTTCGTACTTGTTCAGACGCAATATCAATAGAAACAGAGTTAAAAAGATCGCTTGGGAGTGGCAACTAACTGCGTAGTACCACGCGCACATCGCCGAATTTCCTTAGTCGGAGAGTGGTAAGTGGTCGGAGAGTGTAAGTGAACAGAGAGTCTGTGGTGAAGACGCGGGCAAATAGCGGACATCTTAAATCCACCCAGAGCCTCACCCACCACAGGTGTGGAGGCTTACCGACCCAAGTAGTCTCCAGCATGTGCGTGCCTTAAACCACTAGGCTACCCAAGCACCGATCAAAGTGGAACAAATTGGGAATTTTCTGAGAGAAACGACGACGGTGTTTCGAGTTTCAAAACGGATCTGCCAGGAAATGATTTGGTGCCACGTTGTAATACAGACACAAGGAGAACCGCACTTCATACAACATAGATGTCTTTAAGCAGCGAATTTTTACGCGACCTTTCACAAAATGCGTTGGCTATTGGAGCCCTGGAATCAACGCCAAGTAGTAGCTCCCTTCGAAAACACACGCGAATTTGCTCCGGTAGGGCAGGTGTAGGATTCTTCCAAGTGGTCTATTATTGTAAAATAATGAACGCTAATCACTAAAGAAGAGTACGAGAGAAGTGGGCGGGACAAAGTGGTCTAGTATAGACGTTACCGTGCAAGTGATCCGCGCTTCGTATCGCAGACGCGAATATAATATAATACATCATATGGAAGTGTTCAAATTATTTCTGAGATATATCTCACTGATATCGAAACAGGCAATTCCAAATACCCCATGATTCTGGAATCTCATAGTCTACAGCTTGAGGATTGGGATTTCCTTGTTAGCCATGCTATTTCAGTTCCTCTGAGCTAATCTGACGAGAGATTTGGAAACAAACGCAAGCAATGTTCGTACAGAACCTGTTCTGCGGAATGATTATTCGCTAGGGCTTATCAGATGCGCACTTCATAATATGACAAACAACGGCTTTCTACGCTACTTCTGTGTCAACCAAACACTCCCATTTGCCCGAATGCTCTTTGCCATAGTCAAATACTTGTTCTATATTGTGCTGACTGTCGCGTTTGTAAGTTTTGGCTATGTCTGGAGCCTGTAGTCCCCTGAAGACGACTGCGGCAACATGAAGACGCCCAAACGCATCTGGAGTCAGTTGAAGACGTCGGGTGTCATGTGAAGTTAAGTAAAGACACCCGAGGATGTCAGGAGTCACCAGAATTTACTGGGAGTCACTTGGAGGGAGCTGGAGTCACTCGGAAGACGTTTGGGGTCACGCACGTCTGGAGTCCCCTGAAGTCACTCGAAGTGACCTGAGGACGTCTAAACTCAATTGAGGTCGCATGAATATGTCTGATCTCACTTGCAGTCGGATGACGTCACGTCAAGTCATCTGAAGGCATCTTGTCTCATATGATGGCGTCGGCAAAACTTTAACTTACCTGAAGACGTCATTAGTAACCTAAAGTCAATGGAAGCCGCCCGAAGACGCGAGGAGTCACCTGACGTCATGTGTAGACGTCTGAAGTCTTTTGAAGTCACCTGAATGTGTCTGAGGGCACCTGAAGACATCTGTAGTCACCTAAAGTCTCCTCAAGGCAGCTGTAGATGCCAGGAGTGAGCTAAAGGGACTCAAAGTAACGTACTTCAAGTCAGCTGGAGTCACTTGACGTTGGCTGTAGTCACCGCAACACGTCAGGGGTCAGCTCAAAGACCTTCCGAGCGAGCTAAGGTCATCGGAAGTCACCTGAAGTTGTCAGGAGTCACATAAAGTTGCTCGAAATCACTTGATGAAGCTTGTTGGGATCCTGGAGAGGTGATCAAAAAATTACCTTGCCCTCGGGCACATTCCTCCAGTATTCTCCCAATATACCCAAAGCTCATTGCCATAGCCTAATATTTTTCTCAATTGTTCTGGCTGTCGCGTTTGTAATTTTTCACTTATGTTGTTCTACTTTAAATCTCTTCGAGTCAAAGTGTATCAGGATGCTCTGGTGTACATGCCTATTGAACTGCTGGTATGATAATTGAAAATGTAAAATTGACCTTTGGAGATTGAGAGTTCAAATCCTGCACGAGACGAATTTTTTGCAACAAAATTAATGTAAATTTTCTTATTCTGCCCTAATTATTTTGCTCTTAGAAGGACCTCGTTTTGACCGAAATCTCAATATAGGCTCCTGAACAGTCGTTTCGTACTTGTTCAGACGCAATATCAATAGAAACAGAGTTAAAAACATCGCTTGGGAGTGGCAACTAACTGCGTAGTACCACGCGCACATCGCCGAATTTCCTTAGTCGGAGAGTGGTAAGTGGTCAGAGAGTCTGTGGTGAAGACGCGGGCAAATAGCGGACATCTTAAATCCACCCAGAGCCTCACCCACCACAGGTGTGGAGGCTTACCGACCCAAGTAGTCTCCAGCATATGCGTGCCTTAAACCACTAGGCTACCCAAGCACCGATCAAAGTGGAACAAATTGGGAATTTTCTGAGAGAAACGACGACGGTGTTTCGAGTTTCAAAACGGATCTGCCAGGAAATGATTTGGTGCCACGTTGTGATACAGACACAAGGAGAACCGCACTTCATACAACATAGATGTCTTTAAGCAGCGAATTTTTACGCCACCTTTCACAAAATGCGTTGGCTATTGGAGCCCTAGAATCAACGGCAAGTAGTAGCTCCCTTCGAAAACACACGCGAAATTGCTCCGGTAGGGCAGATGTAGGATTCTTCCAAGTGGTCTACTATTGTAGAATAATGAACGCTAATCACTAAAGAAGAGTACGAGAGAAGTGGGCGGGACAAAGTGGTCTAGTATAGACGTTACCGTGCAAGTGATCCGCGCTTCGCATTGCAGACGCGAACATAATAAATCATATGGAAGTGTTCAAATTATTTCTGAGATACATCTCACTGATATCGAAACAGGCAATTCCAAATACCGCATGCTTCTGGAATCTCATAGTCTACAGCTTGAGGATTGGGATTTCCTGGTTAGCTATGCTATTTCAGTTGCTCTGAGCTAATACCACGAGAGATTTCGAAACCAACGCAAGCAATGTTCGTACAGAACCTGTTCTGCGGAATAATTATTCGCTAGGGCTTATCAGATGCGCACTTTATAATATGAGAAAGAACGCCTTTCTACGCTAGTTCTGTGTCAACCAAACACTCCCATTTGCCCGAATGCTCTTTGCCATAGTCAAATACTTGTTCTATATTGTGCTGACTGTCGCGTTTGCAAGTTTTGGCTATGTCTGGAGCCTGCAGTCCCCTGAAGATGACTGCGGTAACCTGAAGATGCCCAAACGCATCTGGAGTCAGTTGAAGACGTCGGGTGTCAAGTGAAGTTAAATAAAGACCCCCAAGGACGTCAGGAGTCACCAGAATTTACTGGGAGTCACTTGGAGGGAGCTGGAGTCACTTTGAAGACGTTTGGGGTCACGCACGTCTGGAGTCCCCTGAAGTCACTCGAAGTGACCTGAGGACGTCTAAACTCAATTGAGGTCGCATGAAGATGTCTGATCTCACTTGCAGTCGGATGACGTCACGTCAAGTCACCTGAAGGCATCTTGTCTCATATGATGCCGTCGGCAAAACTTTAACTTACCTGAAGACGTCGTTAGTAACCTAAAGTCAATGGAAGCCGCCCGAAGACGCGAGGAGTCACCTGACGTCATGTGTAGACGTCTGAAGTCTTTTGAAGTCACCTGAATGTGTCTGAGGGCACCTGAAGACATCTCTAGTCACCTAAAGTCTCCTCAAGGCAGCTGTAGATGCCAGGAGTGAGCTAAAGGGACTCAAAGTAACGTACTTCAAGTCAGCTGGAGTCACTTGACGTTGGCTGTAGTCACCGCAACACGTCAGGGGTCAGCTCAAAGACCTTCCGAGTGAGCTAAGGTCATCGGAAGTCACCTGAAGTTGTCAGGAGTCACATAAAGTTGCTCGAAATCACTTGATGAAGCTTTTCGGGATCCTGGAGAGGTGATAAAAAAACTACCTTGCCCTCGGGCACATTCCTCCAGTATTCTCCCAATATACCCAAAGCTCATTGCCATAGCCGAATATTTTTCTCAATTGTTCTGGCTGTCGCGTTTGTAATTTTTCACTTATGTTGTTCTACTTTAAATCTCTTCGAGTCAAAGTGTATCAGGATGCTCTGGTGTACATGCCTATTGAACTGCTGGTATGGTAATTGAAAATGTAAAATTGACCTTCTTTGGAGATTGAGAGTTCAAATCCTGCACCAGACGAATTTTTTGCAACAAAAATTAATGTAAACTTTCTTATTCTGCCCTAATTATTTTGCTCTTAGAAGGACCTCGTTTTGACCGAAATCTCAATATAGCCTCCTGGACAGTCGTTTCGTACTTGTTCAGACGCAATATCAAAAGAAACAGAGTTAAAAACATCGCTTTGGAGTGGCAACTAACTGCGTAGTACCACGCGCACATCGCCGAATTTCCTTAGTCGGAGAGCGGTAAGTGGCCAGAGAGTCTGTGGCGAAGACGCGGGCAAATAGCGGACATCTTAAATCCACCCAGAGCCTCACCCACCACAGGTGTGGAGGCTTACCGACCCAAGTAGTCTCCAGCATGTGCGTGCCTTAAACCCCTAGGCTACCCAAGCACCCATCAAAGTGGAACAACTTGGGAATTTTCTGAGAGAAACGATGACGGTCTTTCGAGTTTCGAAACGGATTTACCAGGACATGATTTGGTGCCACATTTAATACAGACACAATGAGAACCGCACTTCATAACCATAGATGTCTTTAAGCAGCGAATTTTTACGCGACCTTTCACAAAATGCGTTGGCTATTGGAGCCCTGGAATCAACGCCAAGTAGTAGCTCCCTTCGAAAACACACGCGAATTTGCTCCGGTAGGGCAGGTGTAGGATTCTTCCAAGTGGTCTATTATTGTAAAATAATGAACGCTAATCACTAAAGAAGAGTACGAGAGAAGTGGGCGGGACAAAGTGGTCTAGTATAGACGTTACCGTGCAAGTGATCCGCGCTTCGCATCGCAGACGCGAATATAATATAATACATCATATGGAAGTGTTCAAATTATATCTGAGATATATCTCACTGATATCGAAACAGGCAATTCCAAATACCCCATGCTTCTGGAATCTCATAGTCTACAGCTTGAGGATTGGGATTTCCTAGTTAGCCATGCTATTTCAGTTCCTCTGAGCTAATACGACGAGAGATTTCGAAACAGACGCAAGCAATGTTCGTACAGAACCTGTTCTGCGCAATAATTATTCGCTAGGGCTTATCAGATGCGCACTTTATAATATGAGAAAGAACGCCTTTCTTTCTGCGCTAGTTCTGTGTCAACCAAAACTCCCATTTGCACGAATGCTCTTTACCATAGTCAAATACTTGTTCTATATTGTGCTGACTGTCGTGTTTGTAAGTTTTGGCTATGTCTGGAGCCTGCAGTCCCCTGAAGACGACTGCGGTCACCTGAAGACGCCCGAACGCATCTGGAGTCAGTTGAAGACGTCGGGTGTCATGTGAAGTTAAGTAAAGACACCTGAGGATGTCAGGAGTCACAAGAATTTACTGGGAGTCACTTGGAGGGAGCTGGAGTCACTCTGAAGACATTTGAGGTCACGCACGTCTGGAGTCCCCTCAAGTCACTCGAAGTGACCTGAGGACGCCTACACTCAATTGAGGTCGCATGAAGATGTCTGATCTCACTTGCAGTCGGATGACGTCACGACAAGTCACCTGAAGGCACCTTGTCTGATATGATGGCGCCGGCAAAACTTCAACTTACCTGAAGACTTTATCAGTAACCTAAAGTCAATGGAAGCCGCCCGAAGACGCGAGGAGTCACCTGACGTCATGTGCAGACGTCTGAAGTCTTTTGAAGTCACCTGAAGGTGTCTGAGGGCACCTGAAGACATCTCTAGTCACCTAAAGTCTCCTCAAGGCAGCTGTAGATGCCAGGAGTGAGCTAAAGGGACTCAAAGTAATGTACTTCAAGCCAGCTGGAGTCACTTGACGTTGGCTGTAGTCACCGCAACACGTCAGGGGTCAGCTCAAAGACCTTCCGAGCGAGCTAAGGTCATCGGAAGTCACCTGAAGTTGTCAGGAGTCACATAAAGTTGCTCGAAATCACTTGATGAAGCTTGTTGGGATCCTGGAGAGGTGATCAAAAAATTACCTTGCCCTCGGGCACATTCCTCCAGTATTCTCCCAATATACCCAAAGCTCATTGCCATAGCCTAATATTTTTCTCAATTGTTCTGGCTGTCGCGTTTGTAATTTTTCACTTATGTTGTTCTACTTTAAATCTCTTCGAGTCAAAGTGTATCAGGATGCTCTGGTGTACATGGCTATTGAACTGCTGGTATGATAATAGAAAATTGACCTTCCTTGGAGATTGAGAGTTCAAATCCTGCACCAGACGAATTTTTTGCAACAAAAATTAATGTCAATTTTCTTGTTCTGCCCTAATTATTTTGCTCTTAGAAGGACCCCGTTTTGACCGAAATCTCAATATAGCCTCCTGAACAGTCGTTTCGTACTTGTTCAGATGCAATATCAATAGAAACAGACTTCAAAACATCGCTTGGGAGTGGCAACTAACTGCGTAGGACCACGCGCACATCGCCGAATTTCCTTATTCGGAGAGTGGTAAGTGGTCAGAGAGTCTGTGGTGAAAACGAGGGAAATAGCGGACATCTAAAATCCACCCAGAGCCTCACCCACCACAGGTGTGGAGGCTTACCGACCCAAGTAGTCTCCAGCATGTGCGTGCCTTAAACCACTAGGCTACCCAAGCACCGATCAAAGTGGAACAAATTGGGAATTTTCTGAGAAAAACGACGACGGTGTTTCGAGTTTCAAAACGGATCTGCCAGGAAATGATTTGGTGCCACGTTGTAATACAGACACAAGGAGAACCGCATTTCATACAACATAGATGTCTTTAAGCAGCGAATTTTTACGCGACCTTTCACAAAATGCGTTGGCTATTGGAGCCCTGGAATCAACGCCAAGTAGTAGCTCCCTTCGAAAACACACGCGAAATTGCTCCGGTAGGGCAGATGTAGGATTCTTCCAAGTGGTCTACTATTGTAAGATAATGAACGCTAATCACTAAAGAAGAGTACGAGAGAAGTGGGCGGGACAAAGTGGTCTAGTATAGACGTTACCGGGCAAGTGATCCGCGCTTCGCATCGCAGACGCGAACATAATACATCATATGGAAGTGTTCAAATTATTTCTGAGATATATCTCACTGATATCGAAACAGGCAATTCCAAATACCCCATGCTTCTGGAATCTCATAGTCTACAGCTTGAGGATTGGGATTTCCTGGTTAGCCATGCTATTTCAGTTCCTCTGAGCTAATACGACACGAGATTTCGAAACCAACGCAAGCAATGTTCGTACAGAACCTGTTCTGCGGAATAATTATTCGCTAGGGCTTATGAGATGCGCACTTTATAATATGAGAAAGAAGGCCTTTTTTCTACGCTTGTTCTGTGTCAACCAAACACTCCCATTTGCCCGAATGCTCTTTGCCATAGTCAAATACTTGTTCTATATTGTGCTGACTGTCGCGTTTGTCAGTTTTGGCTATGTCTGGAGCCTGCAGTCCCCTGAAGACGACTGCGGTTACCTGAAGACGCCCAAACGCATCTGGAGTCAGTTGAAGACGTCGGGTGTCATGTGAAGTTAAGTAAAGACACCTGACGATGTCAGGAGTCACCAGAATTTACTGGGAGTCACTTGGAGGGAGCTGGAGTCACTCTGAAGACGTTTGGGGTCACGCACGTTTGGAGTCACCTGAAGTCACTCGAAGTGACCTGAGGACGTCTAAAGTCAATTGAGGTCGCATGAAGACGTCTCACTTGCAGTCGGATGACGTCACGTCAAGTCACCTGAAGGCATCTTGTCTCATATGATGGCGTCGGCAAAACTTCAACTTACCTGAAGACGTCATTAGTAACCTAAAGTCAATGGAAGCCGCCCGAAGACGCGAGGAGTCACCTGACGTCATGTGTAGACGTCTGAAGTCTTTTGAAGTCACCTGAAGGTGTCTGAGGGCACCTGAAGACATCTCTAGTCACCTAAAGTCTCCTCAAGGCAGCTGTAGATGCCAGGAGTGAGCTAAAGGAACTCAAAGTAACCAACTTCAAGTCGGCTGGAGTCACTTGACGTTGGCTGTAGTCACCGCAACACGTCAGGGGTCAGCTCAAAGACCTTCCGAGCGAGCTAAGATCATCGGAAGTCACCTGAAGTTGTCAGGAGTCACCTCAAGTTGCTCGAAATCACTTGATGAAGCTTTTCGGGATCCTGGAGAGGTGATCAAAAAAGTACCTTGCCCTCGGGCACATTCCTCCAGTATTCTCCCAATATACCCAAAGGTCATTGCCAATGCCTAATATTTTTCTCCATTGTTCTGGCTGTCGCGTTTGTAATTTGTCACTTATGATGTTCTACTTTAAATCTCTTCGAGTCAAAGTGTATCAGGATGATCTGGTGTACATGCCTGCTGGTATGATAATAGAAAAATGTAAAATTGACCTTCTTTGGAGATCGAGAGTTCAAGTCCTGCACCAGACGAAATGCAATGCATTTAGTCCCCAAAAGGAGTAAAATCGCTCCTTTTTTTCTGAGAGTGTAGTGGTCGGAAAGATTAAGCTATGTAGTCCAGAAAGAGGAAGGGGAGGGAATGATGGTTGGCTAGGAGCGTACTAAGCGGTAAAGCTTTCTTTTGAGAGTGTGATATGATGCCAGCTAAAGCTATCGTGTGCAGACTATTGCGCAATTTGATGGAACTATATTTAAGAACGGAAAACGACCATAATGACATTGCTATTCACTAGAACGACATAACGGTCAACATAAAGCGAATGGACAAAACATGGTGGTGGAACAACTAGATAATAGGGTAGCAGTCGTCTTAAACTTACCGTCCATTCGTAAAGATGGGCCTGGAAAACACCATCTGATTATTTTATGATACTCCTCACAACTACCGTGCAAAATATTTCAGCGGAAATCGCGTCGTGCGATTTAAAATCGTTTTTTTTCCTATGCCGCAGTTGGTTCTGAGTAAAGGCAGCAGCGAGCTCTCTCGTGACGTGCATAAGAGCAAAGGCGCACTTGACTTGCGTATGCCTGTTTGCGCGACAGTTGGTTGATGCGTGCTAGCATTTGCTCATTATGATGATTTTGAGGAGCAATCACACGTTATGCGGAGTAAAATGCAGAGTAGCGTCAATATAAACCCATGTGTCACGGCCTAGGGTTCAGTACACTCATAGAAAAAAAATAACACATCTCTAGCACTCCCAGCAACGGCGCAGTCCCGCGCCCCACTGCGTCCATTGGGGACGTTTTGGTCACTTGACGAGTGACGTATGCGACGTTGGTGACGTTACGGGTGGCAAACGGGAGCCTGTCCCTAATATACCTGAGTGGGGCCCCTTGATAACGCGGTTCGACTCCGGGTGGGCTGTGTCGTTGAATGCGCGGCCGATAAAAAGGTCGTCAGGACAGTGCCGCTTGCGGTGCTGTTCCGGGAAGGTCTTTGCTTAGATCATTTGGGTAATATTGATACAACTATATTGATATTGATTAAATGTTGACACACACCACGGAAAACAAAGCTTCACCGTTTAGGACGGTTCTAGCCAACCATCGTGCCGAATGACAACGTTCTCTCCCGTGATTTTATGAAAGCAGGGGGTGTTCACCATATGTGTGTCAATTGTGAACGCCATAATGCCACTGGTGGTGGTGCTGACGGTGAAAGGGCTCGACGTGGTCCGCCACAAAAATGGCGTACGTACTCTGTTTTTAGAAAGTCAGGGGAAAGAACAATATCTGTGGGGATGATGATTGGCTAGGAATGTGCAATGCGGTGAAGCTCTGTTTCAGGGTACACTGATCAAACACTCATGCGCGGTATCGCCGCGCAATTGGGCTGGATGAAGATGCAAAGAGTACGCATTAAATTCAATAAAAGGATGCAGACAATACATGTCATATGATTCACGGGTTTTTAACAACGGGCACTAAAGACGGAAGCTCGACGCAGTTAACACAACCTATATACTCGTGTTCAACCTAAGAAAGGAGTTCCGCGGCTGTTGCAGCACAACTTTTAACGTATTCTTATCAGGCCTATATAAGGCAACATGCTTGGTCGGACATAAGTGTTGCACGACTAGATTGTATGCAACGTTTCAAACGGTTTGTTTGTCAAACGTTTCAAATGTTTTTCGTTTTCCGGTTGTCGATATGAGGAGGAAAAGAGGCGATGCCGTCCTTAGTTTGAACGTCAGCATAGATGCAGAATGCCTTCTTAACCATCCCTTTAAAAAAAAAGAGTGCCTAAATTTCCTAGGAATTGTATACAAAAATCCAGACAGGGCAGGTACAAGAGGCAGCTTCTATATAATCCTAATAAATTTCCAATGAATTGAAGAACAATTTTTAGAGAAGTTATACATGGTGTTCCCTCTAACGTGTCCAGAAATTATATTTAAAGCGAGCGATAAAAGAAAAGCAATGGTACTTTTCAGCTACTTGAGTAAGAAACAGGTACTGCTTTATAGTAACACCTGTTTCTAATAGCCAAGTAGCTGAAAAGTGGCATTCGTTTCTCTCTTATCGCTCGCTTTAAATACAATTTCTGGGCACGTTATAGCAAACACCCTGTACACAGGAAAATAGATACAAGTCGTAAATAAAATGAAGACAATCCCGTTTCATTTTCAATTCAACTTACAGCTTCGATTACTCGTAGGCGACGTAGGGTTTGCACCTAGCCGGTGCAGTTGTTCGATTACATTTTTTTCTTTTTTCTGTCTGTAACTTCAGAAACCAGGAATAATGCATTTATTTCAGAGCGACATCGTAGAGCAGCTTTCCCACTCGAAATCGCAACAACGAAGGAAGTAAAACAAAAAGCGGGAAAATACTTGTTCAGGCACAAACCTGTCGCTTGTATTCTTATGAAGCAGGAGAGCTATCTACTGAGGCAGGCTGCTTTACACAAACAGGAACACTAAAAGCGCACTATTATGACGCCCCTGTGACGCGCTTTTGGCAACTAAATACACTGCCACAAAAATAATGCCTTTAGGGAGTAAACGAATGTCACAGAGCGGAAACTGCATTTCAAGCTCTGTTCTAAGAGTCTCAGCTGCATACTTCGTGCGCATGCATGAAAATACTTCGTATCAAACGATCAACCATGAGCTATCGAGTGATATAAAACCTTGCGACATACATAGAGCACAATGTGCGAAGAAAGAAGCGCTAACAGTTTTCTGTTCTGTGTGGGAGGAAAATTGCTACGTTGGCTTAGTTGTACGGCCTTATGCCGTCAAGTTGACCTAGAGCAGGTATTTACGTAGACTGTTGCATTCGCTAATCAAGACAATAGTCACATACGATGGAGGTATTTAATTCAACAACACTATTTAATTAGGAGTGCAATGGGAACAATAGGTAGAAAGTTAGTTAGACAATGGTCACTGAACACTTAAATGTGTGGAATTATGGGTTGACGGTATAGATGTGTCAGAACGGGACTGAAATTACATAGCTTAGGTTTTTCAGCTAATCAACAGTGTTAAATGCATCATTCTGCTCCATGGTTGGTCTTCGGCGTGCGATGCGAAGCTATGGTGAACTAGAAGGAGTGGTGTATTTACCGGCCCATTCAACGCATGGGAAGCGCGTCGTCCCTCTTTTGAAGACAAGCACGTGAGCTTCGTCAATACGGGCACACCACGCGGATTCCGGTTCAACTATTACAACAGTTCAGTGTGCGGCATGTGTGAGCATGCTGATCCGAAACATTTTTGACACGCAAGTTGTTCGTTTACATATTGACTGTTTATATTCGTTCGGACAGAATTGTGTTTGAGTCACGTGACACGTCGTGTCGTCACAGTAGCCAAGCTGACGATCATGCGAAAGGAACGATATCGGAACAGTGCGGAGCACGTGTGCTCAGAAGTCCTTTATCTTCTTCATCGAATAAGATGACAAGCGCAGTGTACCATACGAATGAGTTATTTACGGCCTGGCTCGCGCCCGCCCCGTCTCTCTCTTTTCTTCACTTTTTCGTTTACGTCTAAGTTTGTTTCTTCACGTGTTGTTTTAAGTTGAACACTGTAGTACAAAGATCGAAAGTGACGGACCCTTAACCAAGGACAGTCCTGTAATAGAGACAACGATGAAATATCAAGGAACGTTATTTAATTTTCTTGAGTCGACTTTTTTATCATTTATTTGAACCGTACATTACTGATACAATTCGAGAAAATGCGCAAGCTGAAAAACAGGTATCGAGATTGTGTGCCTTTGTCTTCTTCGCATGCTATTTCCGTATCATG